>NC_048220.1:4434777-4575316 GCF_002007445.2 Ailuropoda melanoleuca
CCAAAGAACTTCTCAAACTCAATGCACGAGAAACAAATAAACAAATCATAAAATGGGCAGAAGATATGACCATGAGAGACTCTTAACTCTAGGAAACAAACTGAGAGTTGCTGGAGGGGATGGGGTGACTGGGTGATGGGTGCTAAGGAGGGCACGTTATGTGATGAGCACTGGGTATCATATGCAACTGATGAAATACTGAACTCTACCACTGAAACTAATGATGAACTATACATTGCCAATTGAATTTAAATGAAATTTTTTTTAAAGCAAATAATCAGTGCAGAAAAACAGGGGAAGACATGACTCACACACCTTTATGCATTATATATGGTGTTACATGTTCTGCATTCACATTACAAAGGACATCGGAGGCAAGCGGGTCCTTCTTGGGAGAATTCAAACTCTCCCTCTCCCTCTGAACCTGCCATATCAAGGACTCAGAAAGGTAGAGAGAGAGAGGAGATGCACCCTTCCCAGACTTTCCCACCTGGCCTGGTCCATCCAGGAGGGCCAGGTCAACGTCTCCTGATCAGCAGCACCCAGGCAGTGAGAAAATGCTCTGGTCACTTCCCAGTCACTGTCACTCACCTACACATGGGCCTTGAGAAACTCCATTTTCCGCCATCCAGGGATCTTCTCCCTGCTGTAACTGGAAGATGACCTTTGGTTTGGAAAACAGGATTCCTGTTCGTGAGCAAGAAGAAGAGAATGAGTCCGCTGTGCAGACATGAGCGGCCACCCTGGCACACAGATCCGGCCCCAGGGGCTCCGGGGCAGAGGGACAGCTGAAGGAAGGAGACGTCTGTTCTGAGAGGGGCTTCGGTCAGATTCCCAGAGGATGGCCAGGAGGTGGTCCCAGGAAGAAAGTCAGGGCGCTGGCTGTGCATGCCTCTACACTGGAACCTCCCGGGACACCCAAAGGGACAGTTTGGGGGCAAAGAACGGCAAAAGCACACAAAGGCTGCCCATCACCGACTCTACCAACCCGCGGCCTTTCCTGGCAGTGGAGGGGAATGCAACTGCCACCCTGTGAGCCCACGTGCAGCTGAACCTGACCAAGCCCCCAAGTGTCCTCCTCGGAGAGGGCCCCACGATGCTTCCCCGGCAGACGCTCCATCACAAGGAAAGGTCCTTACCCAGTGAGACAAGGGTGCCGTAGTTCTCCAGCATCACCTCCCGGTACAGGGTTCTCTGCGCGGAGTCCAGGCGCAGCCACTCGTCCTGGCTGAAGAACACGGCCACATCCCTGAATGTCACAGACTCCTGCAATGGCAAACCCATTCCTGCTCACCCGGGACCATCCCCCCAAGGGGACGGCTGAGCAGCCACCCTGTTGCCACGCAGGGTTGCGAGCATCTCCAGGCGAGTCTCTATCTTTTCCACATGTACGTACAGTTGTCCCACTTCTGCAGGGGGGCACGTTCTAAGACCCCTCCCCCCGAGAGGTTGCCTAAAGCTTGGAGAGTACCTAACCCTATATATACTGTTTTTTCCTATAAATACAATCCTATGATAAAGTTTAATTTATAAATCAGGCACAGTATGAGATTAACAACAAATAACAGATTATGACAATATACTGCAGCAAAAATTATGTGACTGTGGTCCCTCCCTCTCAAAACATCTTACTGTGTTGTACTTACCCTACTTCTGCTTGTAATATCGTCACAGCTAGACCTCAAGACCTGACCTTTACTGCCCACCTGCTGGTGCTCACTGACCTTTGTCCACGTTCTTCCTCGAGCTTTTCTTTCCAAGTTCTCTCTTAATTCGGGCAGATGGGAGGAGAAACCGCCCCTCCAGCAGTAGCGACAGCCCTGACAAGATCTCCTGCTGGCCCAGGCCACCCACACCTTTGAGCTAGAGCCGCGACTCAGCCTGCACAGATGGACCGTGAAGTGACCTTTAGTGACCCACAATTACCTCTACCTCATTATAATACTACAATCTCCGCCCAAGGCGGAGCACAAGCCTCATTTACATAACATACAATACGTGGGGGGGTGTTTCCTTAAGGCGCATGTGCGACCTTGTGTGGGCCTCTACATACAGAGACCAGGGTCCCCTTTTTTAATAAATATTCATCTTGACCCTAAATAACAGGAACCCATGCACCCTGGTTTGGGGAGTCACGGCTTTGGAAGTTATTTCCTGTGATCTCATTTGCTGCAAAAACGTTTCCCTTGTGCGACAGCTCACCGGGCGTAGTTTCTATCGGTGGCTCACCCAGGAGCGAACTCACGTTGGTGTGGTTACAGGATGAGATGGTCAAGTGCCCACACGAGGTGAAGTGAGGTGAATGACGCAGGTTTTGTGGTGCAGCGTTCTGCTACTACTGACCTTCTGAGGAGAGGTCAGAAGCAGGATCATCTGGTAAGTGAAGCCACGGGAAGGGAAACAGTGGATGGGGGGGGGCGGGGGGCTACTGTAAGTCTTTTCAATAGCTCAGTGTCACCTGCCAGGCTCACAATTCAGGATCGCTTCCAAGGAGACCTGTGAGCCAACTCTGAATGTGCCTACCTCTCAGTCTCCAGGGAGGAGGCCGACCTAACAGGTCACCTGACAATGTCCAAACTACAATGTTAAGTCGAAGCCACTTAACATGTGAGTGAGCCTTCTGTCTTGGCAATCTCTTCAATGGACGGCCTGTGATGCACAGGGCATTCTAGCCTAACACTTATTTAATGATCAAAGCGTTTTCTTTCTCTTCTGCTTCTGTGGAGAGGTTTTCTGGGTTAGGAGGACATTATGTTCTTAATTATTTCCCTAAGTGCCACAAAATGGCCAAGAAGGGAAGAAAACACCATGGACCAGGTGCTTCATTTCCCTCAATTTGTCCCCCAAAAGCACTGGCTAGTTGGGACTCCTTTTCCTTTCACCAGCTCTATAAGCCTGGTCCTGCTCATAAGCCCCACATCGTCCAATACAGTTGACCCTCGAGGGGTTTGAACTGGGCAGGTCCAAATATATATAGATTTTTTTTCCGATAAATACAGTACTGTAAATGTATTTTTTCTTCCCTTGAATTTTCTTAATAACATTTTCTTTTCTCTAGCTTGCTTTAGTGTAAGAATACAGTAGAGAATACATATACCATACGAAATATGTGTTATCCAACCATTATTGGTAAGGCTTCTAGCCAACAGTAGGCTATTAGTAGGGAAGTTTTTGGAGGAGTCAGAAGTTATATGTGGAGTTCTCATTTGCCACCACGTGGCTGGAGCTAGAGTGTATTATGCTAAGCAAAGTCAGTCAATTACCTGACTCCCTCAAGTTTCCACCCTTCACAGGGAAAAAACATACCTAGATCCATTCAATTCCTATTCAACAAGTACTTAGCTGTTAAATGAGGAATTCCCACTGAGACTGGCCCTGAGAGCTAGAGAAACAGCTTCCTTCCCGAGTTACCCCACCAGACCCTCGGTCCCTTCGTGGGCTTCACTGCCTAGTAAAGCTCAACGATGGCTTCAGTGTGTTTACGACCTCTGAACCAGGAAGGCAGGTGAAGAAAGAAGCCTTCACTCACCTGAGCGTGGGCTGGCAGCAACCTTGTGGCCATTTCTCCCTTCCTGCTGCCCCTCCTGGAGAAGGCACCTGAAATGGGAGAAAAAACTGTGAGCAGTCTGTCTGTCCATCCTGTCTGTACTCCCACCCTCATGAGGCCTGACGAAATTAGAGAGCTCCACACACTGAGCACCCTGCAGACGGAAGCCAGAGGGAATGTGGGAGCCCAGGCATCCCTGAGTTAGAGGGTCCGTGGGCATGGCCGCCCAAACCAGGAGTGGGCAGCAAGCACACTTCCAGTCACCGGCCAGCTACCTTTCAGCCAGTGGTTTCTGAATAAAGATAAATCAGACTAAGGAATTAGAACCATCTGATGTATGTTAACAGAGTAAAAGGCAGTCAGGCCAGGCTCAGAGAGATGTTCAATGAAAGAGAAATAACATAAATACTCAGCACATCTGCACTTAAAGGTTTTGAGCTATATTATAATAATTATATTGTACCTAACATAGTATATAATTAGATATAATGTATGACAACGAAGTAATAACACGATTATAATTATTATATATAATTATAATAATTCTTCACATAACATTTGAAGGAAATTGGTGTCCGTTTCAGGAAGAGCCAACCAAAAATTAGTCTTCTCTTTCCCTTGGAAATGGTGCTTCCTTTATGAAGAAAGAGTTATCAAATCTCCTTAATATAAACGAAAACATTACCCATCCTCTCCCTGCTCCAAAAAAACCCCACGAGGCTCAAAAGAAAGAGCATCATTGGCTACAGATGAATTTAAAATTTGGAGAAAAGGGAAGTAACTCAGCAAAAGGACAAAATTAAACAAAAAAAGAATAGTCAAATCACTCTAGGATTCACTCTGGGAGAACAGAGCCACACAAGCTCAATATAGCAAGCATAGCAACAACTAACACACAAAATAAAGTTGAAACTCGGGGCGAGGTGGGAGTGGGGGGAGACCAACCAACGCTCCCAGCCAAAAACCGCCCCAGGGTGCACGAACCCTCCCACCAACAAGGCAGAGCTCCCTGCAATCTCAGTTCTGGGACCAGGGTTCCACGAGCCTTGCCCGAGGCTGACGCCCCGGGCTCAGGCGGTGACAGCTCCGATTTCCGGGGCTGGGGGGCCGCGGGAGCACAGAGCTCCCGGGGCAACGCCCCCTCCCCGGGCCACCTTCACCTGCCGAGGCCGCCGCCTCTCGGACGCCCGCAACCGGGACTCGGCTGGGACTCGCGCGGCGGCCGGCCCTCTGCCCTGTCCTCGCCGCTGGAGCTGCGCACCCCGGGCCCGCTCTCACCGGCAGCCTGTACCTGGGCCCGCCGCGACGGGGACGCCAAGCGGCGGACCGCACTGGAGACAAGCAGGATACCTAGCCTGGGGACATTTTTCGCCGCCGCCGCCAGGCCGCCGGGCGCAACTGCGCCTGCGCACCAGAGATGAGCCGGGTGCTTCGGCTGAGCCGCAGCGCTTTTTCTTTCGAACTATATTTCCCAGACGTCCTCGCAGGACGGCTGCCTACGGTGTCCGAGAAGGGCCAATAGCGGTAAGGCTAGAGAAAGCCAGCTTGCGGGAAGCCCTAGAAGGCTGAGTGAATCCAGGTCTTTCTGCCTCTCTCACCGTTTGTCCTGTCGAGTACCCTTTTTGCGAAAAGTGAGTCTGTATTTAAAAATATGGAAAATGAGGCTCTCGCTGCAGCTTGTTCTTGGTGGGTGAGTGAACTGTGTCAACCAAAATTCTTGGAATGCCAAGATTTGGTCAGAGGCGAGGGAAAGCTTTATTGCCACGCGGTTTGCACGCCCCGGCGTCGCAGTCTTGAGCTACAAACTGAGAGTCCTCTCCGAAGGGGACCATTTCGGCTCAGGGTTAACTAGGCAGAAACCGCAAGTTCTGTGTCCTTATCGAGGCTGGTCAGACTCGGGTCCCAAACTGCAGCTTCAGGAGCGAGTGACAAGCCGGGTACAGCTCGCTTTCCGAGCTTCAGGATGTGGCAGATCCTTGAAGAGCATGATAAGATGTGTTGCAGGGTCTTTCTGCGAATGTTGTCACTCAGGCTGTGCTGCCCGGTTTTGTTTCTCATGATCCTTTGGCCTGACTGAAATTTTAGTTTCTCTCCCTCGACATGAGGGAACCCATTTTGTCTGTTAGCTGTTGCTGTGTAATTATCGGGGACTTTTGTTCTCGGCTGTTCAAATCTATTTTACACGTTTTTGAATTTTTAACAAATTAGGTCTAAATGGCATAACCTGTAAAAGACGTATTTTTAACTGACATTCACATTGGGTAAAAAAAAAAAAAAGAAAAGCGTAAACCCAGCATTTCCTTTTTCACGACACTCATCACTTCTTTTAAAATGGCGCCTCTGAAGGCGCCTGGGTCACTCAGTCGGCTAAGTGTCTGCCTCGGGTTCAGGTCATGATCCCAGGGTCCTAGGATCGAGTCCCTCATAAGGCTCTCCCCTCAGCGGGGAGTCTGCTTCTCCCTCTTCTGCTTCCCCCTTTCCCACTGCTTGTGTGCACGCTCTCTCAAATAAATAAAGTCTTTAAATAAATAAGTAAATAAATAATGAAATGGCTCCTTTGAATTGTAAAGTTTGTCTTCTAGCATTGACTATAATCCCTTTCCAAACTGCATCCTCAGTGACTGGTATTGTACAAACCAAAGAGTATGTGCTCCGTGATCTTTTCGAATGATCTTTTTTTTTTTTTAAATAACTAAACTGAAGGGCACTTGAAGGTAGAAAGCAGAGAGATTAACTAAAAGATGCTAGGAAAATAATATGAAAAAAAATCTGGGATCACACAGTGTTACGTCAAACAAAAATTGCAAAAAGGATGCAAGGCAAACAAAAACTTATTTGGGGTCTTAGGAATTGCAATTTGAGAGACACAGGTATTTGGGAGAAAACCCAGATAGTGCTCTGTCTTGGAGAGGGTGGGGGAGCAGAGGGTTTTTAAAGGCAAAAAGAAGAATTCCAAGAAGTCTTACATAAATTGTTTTGCAAAATTATGATTGGCTGAAAGAGTCTAATTTCTGTTGAATTCACAGCTTGCTATCTAGGCTGCAAGAAGCAGGATATTTCAGTTTCAGTGAGCTATATTTAAAGTACGTGTTTTGTGTGGAGGTGGAAGTAGATAGGCCCCATGTCCTTAATCCCCCCCTGGTTCCATTTTCCATGGGCTGTCCTGACAGGAGTGACTCTGTTTCAGGTTTTTCATTTCACAATTATAACATGACAAAGATCATTTCAAAATAAAATAATTAAATCGGACAAAATGAGTTGTTTCGTATTGATAAAAGATAATCCATATTCCTAACCGTTAGGGAAATGCAAATCAAAACTGCATTGAGGTAGCAGTTCCCATCCATTAGTATGTCTGCTATCAAAACAAAACAGGACAGTACAATGCAGCAAATGAGCATTGGTGAGGACATAGAGAAATTGGAATCCATTGCCGGTGGAAATATAAAATGGTGCAGCAGCTGTAGGAAAATAGTATTTTCCTCAAAAAATTAAAAATAAGATTACTATATGACCCAGCAATTTGTCTTCTGGGTATATTCCCAATGGAATTGAAAGTGATGACTTAAACTGGTATTTGTACAGTACAAAGTTAATAGCAGCATTATTCACAGTAGCAAAAAGATGGAAACAAGCCAGTGTCAATGGACAGATGAGTGGACAAACATAATGTGGTATGTGCGTACAATGGAAAATCATACAGTTGTACAAAGGAAAGAAATTCGGACACATGTTCCAACATGGATGGATCTCGAAGACATGCCAAGTAAAATAAGGCAGACTTAAAGCAGACAAATATTCTATGATTCCACTTATATGAGGTATTTAGAATAGATTCATAGATAGAGGAAAAATGGTTACCAGGGGTTTGAGGAAGAGGGGAATGAGAATTTATTGTTTAATGGGTATAGAGTTTCAGTTTGGATGATGAAAACTGGAAATGGATGGTAGTGATGGTTGTACAACAATATGAATGTACTTAGTTCTCCTGAACTGTACACTTAAAAATGACTAAAATGGAAAATTTTGTGTTATGTGACTTTTATCATGATAAAAATAATAGCAATACAAAGTAAAGATGTAACAATTATGAACTGTTACTGGCAAAACAACATAACATTGAGATTTACAAAGTATAAATAAAGTGAGAGTACACGTGATTGCCTCCTTTTCTCTCTTAATATCCCTTAAAATACAAAAACACATACATATTTAATTTTCAAAGGAATAGATCCCCTACAGCTCCAGAAAATACCATCAGAATCCCAGAAATTGAGAGAAAATTTTGAAGGCATGCAGCAGTGTGCCCTGAGATCCAAAATCCATCTAATAGAAAGATTCAGAAGAAGTAACCAGGAAATGAAGAGGAGGAAAAATTATAAATAGATTATGGATAAAGATATGGAAATGTTCAAGCTGAAGAAGGCTTGGGTCTTCAGATTGAATAGAATATAAGGTATTGAACATAATGACAGGGTTGGGCCGGGGGAGGCCTACAAAAAATATATGCTGGATGAAATTTCAGAACTCTTAAGGATAAACAGAAAATCCTAGGAGCTACCAGGATATAAAAATGAAATAAAAGATTACCTCTGTGTGCCTTGCTACAAGTAATAGAAGATGGGACTGCTTCCATTGTCTTACATGATAAAGGCAGAACAAGAAATTCTTGGGTCGGACTCTAGCTCCAGCAGAAGGAGTAGTTCAGTGAGGTCATCAAAAAACCAACTTTCTTCCCTCCCTCCTCTCTGCTGCTCCGGAGTTGGGTGCAATGTGGACATAGACACAAAGTTAAGGTTCTGTTGGGAAATAGGAAGAGGGTGTTGAATGGATGTTGGGTGATCAAGAATGCCCATTATTCCCGGCAAAGCAAAGAGGGTGAGGCTGATATCAGACTCTCAGCAGTAGCACTGGATTCTAGAAGACAGTGTGGAGTAATATCCTCAGATTTCTAAAGTAAAATGACTTAGAACTAGTAATTCTATAACCCTTTAATCTAGCATTCAATTGTGAGTGAAGTAAAGGCATTTGGAAGATGAAAGTATTTGCATAGATTGTAATCCCTAAAATATCTCTGATAAATATAATCCATTAAAAAAATCAAAGAGGAGTGCCTGGGTGGTTCAAGTCAGTTGAGCATCTGACTCTTGATTTCAGCTGAGGTCACGATCTCTGGGTTGTGAGATCAAGCCCCATGTCAGTCTCCACACTGGGCATGGAGCCTGCTTGGGATTCTCTCTCCTCTCTGCCCCTCCCCCACGCTTGCATGCTCTCTCTCCTCTCTCTCTCAAAAAAAAAAAAAATCAAAGCAAGTATAACTTGTATGGATTAGAGGAGAATGTAGTAAGTACATTAGTAAAACATCGGGGTTCAGAATGATTCTTGGGGCATATTGTGAAGATAATTTAATAATAGGATTAAAAACACAGGTGATAACAAAAGGGAATGGCAGAGAGGATATGATGACAGGCCAAGGTTCTTGTCTTTCTCAGGCGGATGACAATTGACTTCAGATGTAAATTTTTTAAATGTTTAAATATATATATTAAATTTTTAATAGAGACCAGTAGGCAAATGGAAACATGGTATATGACTTCCTAACCAGCTACAGAGCAATCTTAAACTATATTCTTTTAAGTCAACATTCTTTTTTAAATATGAATTATTTTATTTATTTTTGTAATTAGATCTTCACAAAGTTGTCTTTTCACTGTGTTTTGTTAACATGAAATTATGCTTTTGCATAGTACACAAAAGTTGGTCACCTGGGGAACAATAATTGTATATTCAGTTTAACAGAAATAAAAGGATTTTGTCTTAAAATTCAAGATTTTGTCTGCTGCATAAGCTTTCATCATGTGATCACATTATAAAAGTTTTGAAGTAACATTTTTAAATTCTTAATAAGATTGTTGTGTGGCTACAGCTCCCAGTCAGGGTAGTGGAGAGGGACCTGCAGTCCTGCTCTCCATCAGCCAGCTCTGGATATTTCTTCCTTTCCCGCACATCTAGCCTGTGTCCTGAGCCTCGGCATCAGCCCCTGCACTAGGTAGGAGTGTGGACCCAGGGCACTGGTCTGCTCTAGGTGGGGAGGAGAGTGGGGCTTGCACCAAGCTGCCTCATTCCCCAGGGTGTGAGTACCCACTCACTAGCACTTTCCGCACCTTCCAGCCCACCAGGCCATCAGTGTTTAGAGTCTTGGACCTGACACATCAGGAGGTAATGCTGGCTCAGCTTTGAGTGTTTTGGGGAGAATGAAGACACCCACCAAAAGGAAGGCTTTTCTACCAGGACCTAACTCACCGGTGGTCTGGACCACAGACCTCCGTTCAGAGAGACACTGGCCAAAGATGGAATCACTGCTTTAGCTGTTGGCAGCTTACCTTCCAAATTATCGAGTACATTTTTTGCTGTCTGCATCTCTTGGAATAGTGTTACTGCCTACTCGTCCACTGGTATCAACAAGGAGACTTAGAACCAAAATTTAGAAATCTAGCTTACTGTATTTTATTTTCTATTATCATGTATATGTGGGAACCTGTACTTCCATGATGTTGCCAAGGAGAGAGACCTACCAGGTCTCTGCAAAGCTACATATTGGACTTCATCAAAATGAAAAATTTTCCACTCATCAAGTGACAGTTTTAGGAGTGTGAAAAGACAAGACACAGATGGGGAGAAACATTTGAAAAGCATGTATCTGGTAGATTTGTATCCAGAATATATAAAGAACTTTCAAAAAACTCTGTTGTGCTACACCAAACACCCCACTTTTTAAATGGGCAAAAGATTTGATCAGATACTTCACTAAAAAGATATAAGAATGGCAATTAAACTCAGAAAATGTTGCACAACATCATTAATCATTAGGGAAATACCAATTCAGACTATAGGGAGATACCACTACATACCTACTGCAGTAGAAGGGACCACAGCCCCTCAAATACGTCTGCATCTTAATCCCCTGAATGTGTGACTGTTACCTTATATGGCAGAAGGGACCATACCCATGTGATCAAGTTAAGGATCCTGAGATGGGGCAATTATCCTGGATTATCTAGGTGTGCTTGACATAATCACATTGGTCCTTACAAAAGGGGGGCAGGGAGTCAGAACGGAGGTTATATGATGGGAGCAGGGGGACAGAAAGATCAAATTGAAGATGCCACACTGTTGCCTTTGAAGATGGAGGGAAGAGGCTGTAAGCCAAGGAATACCAGTACCTACCACAGGCTGGAAAAGGCAAGGAAATGGATTCTCCCTTAGGGGCCCAGGAGGAAGCAGCCATGCTGTCACGTCAACTTGGGCTCAGTGAAATTGACTTTGGACTTCTGGCCTCCAGAACTGCAAGAGAATAAATGCATGTTTTAAGCCACTGAATTTGTGGCAGTTTGTTAGAGCAGCAATAAGAAACTAATACACCTCCTAAAATGATTTAATAATTTTTTAAAAGACAATAAAATGCTGGTGAAAATGTGAAAAGAGCAGAACTCTCACACTTTGGAAAACATTTTGTCGGTTTCTTATAAAGTTAAACATGTACTTTCCATGTGACCCAGCAATCTCAATTCTAGGTATCTACTCAAGGGTAAGTGAAAAGGTATGTCCACACAAAAACCTGTATGAACATTTTTTTTAAAAAGATTTTATTTATTTGACACAGAGAGAGAGTGAGTGAGAGAGAATGGCAGAGGGAAAGGGAGAAGCAGACTCCCTGCTGAGCAGAGAGCCCAATGCAGAACTCAATTCCAGGAGCCTGTGGGGGCCTGTGAGGGCCCTATGAGCCAAAGGCAAGCACTTAACCAAGGCACTCTGTATGAAAATCCTTAAAGCAGCTTTATTCATAATAGCCAATGCCTAGGAACTGAAATGTCTACCCACTGGTAAATAGATCAATAGATTTTGATACATTCATGCAATTAAAAGAAACAAATTGCTAACATTTGTCAACATAGATTAATTTTTTCAAAAAAAGATTTTATTTATTTGAGAGAGACATAGCAAAAGATAGAACATGAGCAGAGGAGAGAGGGAGAAGCAGGCTCCCGGCTGAGTAGGGAGCCCAATGTGGGGCTCGATCCCAGGACCCTGGGATCATGACCTGAGCTGAAGGCAGATGCTTAACCAACTGAGCCACCCAGGCATCCCAACAAATTAATCTTAAAAGCATTATGCTAAGTGAGAGAAGCAGTATACAAAAGGTTACATATTGTGTGCTCCTTTATACATAATATACAAGAAAAGGCAAAGCTAGAAGGGACAGCAGCAATAAGAAATCAGTGGATCAAATCAGTCAAATCAGTGGATCCCTAATGCTGGGGATACTGAGGGGGAAGAAATTGACTCTAAAGGAGCATAAGAGATAGGGAATTCAGGGCTGAAGAGACTGTATAAACAAACCTTATTCTTTACTAATTTAGTACCCAAGCCCAAACTTCTTTGTGTTGTCCATTTTTCACAAATTTATTGTCACTTTGTCTAAAAGCTGCCTGCTTTGGTCACTTCTCTGAGTCTTATATTTCTATGAGCTCCTGTACACACAAATTAATGTCTTATGTCAATTTAATTTTTAGTTTTTATTTATTTTAAGATTTATTTATTTATTTTAGAGGGGAGAAGGAGAGGGAGAGAGAGTCTTTAAGCAGACTCTGCATTCAGCATGGAGCCTGACATGGGGTTCAGTCTCATGACCCATATATGAAATCGTGACCTGAGCTGAAACCAAGAGTTGGATGCGCAACTGACTGTGCCACTAAGGCACCCCATGGTCAATTTAGTTTTTCCAGCCAAAAGAATATAGAAGGGTAGAGGAAATTTTTTTCCTCCCTACAGTATGACAGTTCTATATTTAATTTGAGGAAACTCCATACTTGTTTTCCACAGTGGCTGCACCAGTTTGCATTCCCAGTGACAGTGCACAAGGGTTCCTTCTTTTCCACATCCTGGCCAACATTTGTTATTTCTTGTCTTTTTGATAATAGCCATTCTAACAGGTGTGAGGTGATATCTCATTGTGGTTTTGACTTGCATTTCCCTGATGATGAGTGATGTTGAATACTTTGTCATGTACCTATTGGCCATCTGAATATCTCCTTTGGAAAAATGTCTATTCAGGTCCTCTGCCCATTTTTTAATCAGACTGTTTTTGGGAGGGGGGTTGCTGTTGAATTATATGAGTTGTTTATCTATTTTGGATATTAGTCCCTTATCAGATACATGATTTATAAATATTTTCTCCCATTCAGTAAGTTGCCTTTTCATTTGTTGATAGTTTCCTTTGCTGTGTAGAAGCATTTATTATTTTTTTTTAAATTAGAAGGGTTGGGAGTTATAACTCAGTTTCCTTTTTTGTAGTGTTAAAAAGAAGACAGCAGGCCCAGGATGGAGTCACTACTGTTAAACCCCACATCAGCAAACCAAGACTTAACACCCAATCTGATTAGTTTCATGTAACCTTTAACCAGTGAACCCGAAGTTACCTGGTCAGCACTGGTTAGGAGGTCCATCTGGCCTGGAACAATGCGTTCATTATCTGTAAATAATTTCCCTTCTCTGCCTTTACAAACCTTCCCTTTTCTGCAGCATTTTGGAGCTCCCCTGTATTTGTTAGATTGGATGCTGCCCGAATCATGAATTAATAAGCTCACTTAGACCTTTAAACTTACTTGGTTGCATTTTTATTGTTTAACAGATTTGGTGGCAGTGGTGGGACTGAAGGCAGCTTCCAATGGCTTCAGGAACAACCAGAAACATAGGTGCGGTACCCCTTTTGAGTTTGCAGTCTTTCTTATGGTTTTCTGGCAGATGGAGTGAGTTAAAGCCACCTGCTTGGATGGCTAAAGCTCCCCACTTATTTTTCTTGTGATAAGAACGACCTTCCTGAAGTTTGTGCTTTAACCTTTGCCTCCCAAAGGCACAGGGAGAGAATGCAAGTCACAAGCATTTTAAGAGAACTAGGGGAGGTTTGGGGATGGGCGAAAAGGAATAAGTGAACTTTGAACTGCCTCTGGAGCCGCATCTCTAGGTTTGCAAGGATTTGTGAGGTAAAGACATTTGCTCTCCACTCTGCAAAGAGTGGCGCGATAACCTAAATGACTGAAGTTGATTCACCCGCCCAACCGCATTATCTTCTATTTGCTTGGCGGGGGGGGGGGGGGGGGGCGGAGCAATGGCCTAAAAAATGTTCTATCAGGCTCTGAATGTTATCTTTCAATTTGGCCAAATTTCTGATCATAGAGTTATTAGATCCTTTTAAATACCTTGCCGGGTTTCAGCGTGGCCAAGCAGTAAATATTTCGGGCAGCATTAAACAGCCCCGTGGCCCCGGGAAGGCACCCTCAAAGAGGGTGCAAGGGATATTATCTTCACAAGATCCGGAGCCATTCCCAAAGATCAATAACCAATGCCCTGGATTTGGAAAGGTAAAGGACAATGTGAAATTTGATTTGTCTCTCCCTACCAGGTACTACAGACAGAGATCCAGGCGGGAGAGCTGATTCTGGTCCACAGTCTCACTTTAGCTGGCTTCTGCCAGTTTCCCCAGGACCCCATCTGCAGGCTCTCAATGGGGTTTAAAGAAGAAGATGTAACTCTGCTATTGACTAGAATTTGGCAAGGTATTTCCTTAATGTTCATTTTATTTTTCCTTGGCTCCAGAAAAATCCTCGAGTCCTATCAACTCTGAGAGGTACCCACACAGGGGCCCTCCTTTGGGGATAGATGTGGGGATAGATGTCCGTTAGGCCACGAACTGGGTGGACTTCTGTTTACAGTCTCATAGAGGCAATTCAGACCAAGGATTACTAGAGCTGAGTCTTCAAATAAAGGAGGCTGAAGGGGAGCAGGAGGAGGGATGTCAGGCTTAGGGTCTTTTTGTTTTAAGTACCTCTTATATCTTCAGTTTTTCATTAGCCTTTTGCAACAAATCTTCCAATGAAGCTACTTAGGAATTTCAAAGCCCTTTGGAGGCTTCTGCATGCCAATTAAAATAGTTATCTCATTCTGTCTGTTGATTTGGGACCTCTTGCTTTCAAGTGCACCTCCTAAATGATCTTGTCTGATTGAAACATTCCTCGTAATAGCTGTTGTAATTTTCCCTGAGGGCTAGCAGCAGTTTGGTGGGACCCTTAGCCACAAACAGAGTTCACCCCATGTTTCTCTCTAGTCCTATCTGCCTGTAAAGGGGGTGCATCCCACATTTCTGTCCAGCCACATTTTGGGGCCCCCACCACTCTGACAGTTGCCAAGCCAAGTTCTTGAGACACAAAATTCTAGGCTTTCTTTAGTCAGATTGTGGCCATTTCTGTCGATCTTTATAGCTTCTGGGAGCATAGTTCTTAAGCAGGTGTGGTGGAAGGGGGCATCCTGAACTCTTTAGAATTTTCAGGATCCCATTTCTCTGACTAAGCCTTTGGGTCTCTGGGAGCCAAACTGATCCCTAAGAGGGATGTGCTGTGGGGTCGGAGACTCCATGGTGTTTTATAGCATATCTCGTTGCACGGAAATTTTCTTGAGGTCGGTGGGTGACCTAGTATTAATCTAACCGATTCCAACAAATAGTGCTATTGCCCATGTAGCCAGGATTGGAGGACCCAAGACTCAAGGGGTAGAAATAGAGGCACCAGTCAGTATTATCCCTAGAGACCCAGAGCAAAACGTTTGCTTCCAGTTCCTACAACCTCATGTTCTGCTGGCCCAGTGGTCTTGAGTTCCACAGTGTGGAACGCATCCGCCTGGAGATGCAGCAATAATTACACTGAACCGGAAGTTAAGATGGTCACTTTGGACTCCTCGTGCCTCTGAATTGACAGGCAAAGCCGGGAGTTACTGTGCTGGCCGAGGTGATTGATCCCGAGTACCACCTAGGGGAAAGTAGACAGCTACTCCACCGTGGAATACAGGAGACCCCTTTGGTTGTCTGTAGTATCACCATGCCCTGTGATTAAGGTCAAGGGCAATGGAAAAGTGCAACCACCCAGTCCAGGCAGGACCACTAATGGCTTATAGTGTTTATGTTACAGGATATCAAGAAGCATAAACATCACTCAAAAACATTACCTCCTTCTTGGGGAAGGGGTTAGTTTTTGGTTGTATGCAGGATAGTTGTATCACGTTAATTGAAGTATTACCTTGTTATTGCCTTTATATGGAGCTTAAGTATGGCTTAAGGAGACGCATATGGGTGCCAAGTAGACAAGGGGTGATGTGATGTTTAATTTTATATATCAACTTGACAAGGGCCCAGGGTGCCCAGGTATCTGATCAAACATAATTTTGGCTATGTCTGTGAAAGGGTTTCCAGAGGAGATTCACGTTTGAATTGGCAGACTGAATAAAGCAGATTGCCGCCCATAACATAGGTGGGCCTCATCCAATCAATGGAAGGCCTAGACAGAACAAAAGGCCTACCCTCCCAGGAGGGAACTTCTGACTTCCTTGAGTTGGGTCTTCTTCTGCTGTTGAACTGAAACATCAGCTCTTTTTGGATCTCAAGCCTCCTAGCCTTCTGTCTGGAACTTACACCATGGGCTCTCCTGGTTCTGAGGCCTCAGACTGAAACTACATGTCTGTCTGTCTGTCTGTCTGTCTGTCTGTCTATCTATCTATTATCTATCTATCTATCTATCTATCTATCTATCTATCTATCTATCTATCATCGGTCCATATTCTGTTTCTCTAGAGGACGCTGAATACAGTAGTTAATCACATCTGTAAATGATGAGATTGTATATCTTTAATTCAATCATGCTTATTTTTTTCTTGCACTCTTGTTCTGAGTTTAAAGGAAATAAATACCTGAAATGACTTCATCAGCAAGTATAATATTTTCTGTATGCTTTTGGTAGCTAACTTCATCAGACTAAAGAAGATCCCTAGATTACTAAGTTTTTAAAATCATGAATGAATATTAGATGTTATCAAATGCTTTCTCTGCATCCATTTAGATAATCATGTTTTTTTCCCTTTAATCTGCTAATGTGGTGAATTATGTTAATAAATTTTAAGTCATTAATCTGCTAAAGTGAATTTCTGGGACAAACCAGGCTTACTTATGAGGTTTTTAAGTATTTCAGGTTGCAAATGTTTTGACTAGGATTTTGGTCTCTATGTTCCTTAGTTTGGCTGAAAATTTTATTTCTTGTTCTAGCTGTGTTTTGGCTTCATAAAATGAATGATAACATATTTTCTTTTTTCTACTCTGAAAATTTTTTTGTGAAGAAATGTATTCTGCAATAATGCTTCTGTATTGTGGATTAATGTGGTGTTATATGGAAGGTTTCTTGGTTCATATGCAATTTTTCCCCAGAACATTCGTATTTTACACTTCAGGCAAGAGGATCTAAATGCAAGCAGGCCAGCACAGCTGAGAGCAGTCCAACTAGGGAGAACAGGACTGTTCCTGACACCACTGTCTCTTGTAGCTCAGTGTGGCCACCTGCTTTCAGTCTGAAACACTTTTGTGTGGTCTTCATAACTCAGTGACACAAAATTTCCATCATATTCCCTTTTTCCAAGGTCCTTTTACCTTTCTTAATAAGTGAAGTGCGCTCTCTCTCTCTCTCTCTCTCTCTCTCGTGTGTGTACTTATATATCTAATAACTTACAACATCTTTTTAACTAAGCAATTTGTTTTTATTAGGATTGTGGTTTTGGGGGCACCTGGGTGTTTCAGTCGGTTAAGCATCTGCCTTTGGCTCAGGTCATGATTTCTGGGTCCTAGGATCAAGCCCCGCAACGGGCTTCCTGCTCAGCAGGGAATCTGCTTCTCTCTCACTCTGTCTCCCTTTGCCCCTCCACACCACTCATTCTCTCTCTCAAATAAATAAATAAAATCTTTTTAAATAAAGGATGATGGTGGGACACCTGGGTGGCTCAGTCAGTTAAGCACCTGGCTTCTGCCCGGGTCATGATCCCAGGGTACTGGGCTGGAGTTCCACGCATCAGGCTCCTTGCTCAGGGGGGAGCCTGCTTCTCCCTCTTCCTGCCTCTCCCCCTGCTTGTGCTCGCTCTCTCTCTGACAAATAAATAAAATCTTAAAAAAAAAAAAAAAGAATGGTGGTTTTTGTTAGTGGTCTGGTTCTAAGCATGCTTATGGTTTGAATGGTCTGTTCCAATCCCATTCTTCCCATAATAACTCCAGTTATCTTTTGTTGGCATTTTTACGTGACACAGAAGTTATCAGGAATACATACACTGTGTTCCAGCAAAAACACCTACAGGCATTCCTTGGTTCATTTGTGCCACCTGACTGTATCTGGAATCACCGACGGCTCTTCCCTCTGCCTGGGAGATGACAACATTGCTCTGTCACACCCTTCATTCAGGTCCAGGTCTCTGCCCACATATGACATAGAGGACATCTATGCATCCATCTGAATGTCCACGTGCAAAGGGATGCAGTTGGACCCCTACCCACACATCATATACAAAAGTTCACTCCACGTGGAATAAAGTCTTAAATGTGAGAACTAAAACTATCAAAATCTTACAATAGAACGTAGGTGTAAGTCATCATGTCTCAAATTTGCCAACGGATTCTTAGGACACCAGAAACATGAGGAATAAAACATACATATTATTTGGGCTTCATCAACGTTGAAAACTTTTGTGTATCAAAGGACACCTTCAATAAAGTGAAAGACAACCTAGTGAATGGAACAAAATATTTGCAAATCATATCTCTAATAAGGTTGTGGTATCCAGAATATATAAAGAACTCTTACCGCTCTTAAAACCACAAAAAGATAAAAACAAAACAAATCAAAAACCAACCTAATACAAAAGGGTCAAAGTATTTAAATAGCCATTTCTCTTAAGAAGATATACAAACAAAAAGCCCATGAAAAGATGCTGAAGATCATTAGTCACTAGGGAAATGTAAACGAAAATCACAGTCTCACTTCACATACACTAGGAAAATAATCAAAAATATGGAAAATAACAAGTGTTGGTGAAGATGTGGAGAAATTGAAATCCTTGTGCTTTGTGGGTGGGAATGTGAAATGGCTCAGACACCGTGGAAAACATTTTTATAATTCCTTGAAAAGTTAAACATGGAATTATCATATGATCCAACAGTTCTACTCTTAGGTATATGCCAAGAAAATTGAAAACATATTGTATTAGTCAGGGATCTCCACAGAAACCAGAACTGTGTGTGTGGGGGGGCGGTCTATGGAGAGACACTGAGAGAGAAAGATTTACTTTAAGGAATGGCTCACACAGTTATGCAGACTGGCAGGTCCAAAATCTGTAGAGTGGTTCAGAAGGCTGGACTCCAAGTGTGAAGGGTGTCTGCCGGTAGAATTCCCTCTTGCTTGGGTGAGGCCAGCCTTTTGTTCTATTCAAGCCTTCAGTTGATGGGATGAAGGCCACCCACATTATGGAGGAGAATGTGTTTTACTGAAAGTCCACCAGTTTGAATCTCATCCAAAAAATATGCTTACAGAAACATCCAGAATATTGCTTGACCCAGCCAAGTGACATATAAAGTTATTCATCACAAATCCACCCCTTGTCAAGTTGGCACCCATTTGGGTCTCCTTAAACCATACTTAATCTTCAAATGAAGGTAATAATAAGATCATACTTCCACCTAACATGACGCAACTGTCCTGCATACAACCCAAAATGTGCTAATCTCTCCCCCAGAAGAGGAGGTGAAGTCCTTAAGTGATGTTCAGTCTTCTTCTTCTTGATAGCCATAACTTCAATATAATGATATAAAGTAAAAAATACTTAAGTATGATATAAAGTCAACAAATCTTCTGTTACATGATAAGGGAATAAGAGAAAAAAACAAAGCTATATAAACATGTTCATATCACACAAAATGAACTTATGATAATCACAATCCTTGTTTGTATAACTGATCATGTGGTCGTAGCTGGTTGTATAACTACCTTCTTCTTCCACTGCCCATTTTATATTCCCTTTGCCCTCAGCATGTTGCTCTTAACCCAGTGACCTTCAAGGGTCTGGGCCATTAGTAGTCTTGTCTGGATTGAGTTGTTTTCCATTGATGATAGTCATGCGTCATTCAGTGTTGAGCAACCTCTATATTGTTTCAAAACATCTGCCTCATCCCCAAAGAAAACTCTTTGTCCATTAAGCAGTTACTCCCCAGTCCTTCCCCCCACCCAGCCGTGGCAACCACGAATCTGCTTTCTGTCTCTCTGAATTTACCTATCTTGGATAGCTCACGTAATTGCAGTTATGTCGTCTGTCCCCTTTGGGGGCTAGCTTCTTTCATTTAGCATAACGTCTTTGAAGTTTATCCACATTGTAGTCTGTGTCAGTACTTCATTCCCTTTACAACAAAATAATATTCCATTGCATGAAGCTATCTTAATTGTTTCATTCAGTCATCTGCCGATGGACACTTGGGTTGTTTCTAACTTTTGTCTATTATGAATAATGCTGCCATGAACATTTGTGTAGAAGGATTCGTGAGGGGGTCCAGTGGGTGGGGGCAGGCCTGGCAGGGTAGCAACAGAACAGGAGGCTTCTGAAGGCACACGTGCCTCCCATTTGTCCGCACAGGGTATTCAGGGAGGCCTCAGGGGGATGGCCTCGGGTACAGACAACCAGGCGTTTCAACGACCTCATGCCAGAGACCACGCCATTCCTCTCACAAACCATGTGCCCCACTCTCAACAAACGAGAAGGTGGACTGTGGGTAG
This sequence comes from Ailuropoda melanoleuca, assembly GCF_002007445.2. Lineage (NCBI taxonomy): Eukaryota > Metazoa > Chordata > Mammalia > Carnivora > Ursidae > Ailuropoda > Ailuropoda melanoleuca. Next base: position 4,455,007 of record NC_048220.1, read on the forward strand.
CAACCCCATCCAGGGATCAGAAGCTAACCATTAAGTGAACCCCAAGAACACAGAGTTTTAAATGAATTTTGCAATGAAAATCATCTGGTGGTTCAGTCAGCAGGCTAGTCTAAAAATACAGATATATTTAACCTTCCAGCTTTGGGGTTAGAAATGTGAAAACAGGGGCGCCTGGGTGGCACAGCGGTTAAGCGTCTGCCTTCAGCTCAGGGCGTGATCCCAGCGATCTGGGATCGAGCCCCACATCAGGCTCTTCCGCTATGAGCCTGCTTCTTCCTCTCCCACTCCCCCCTGCTTGTGTTCCCTCTCTCGCTGGCTGTCTCTCTCTCTGTTGAATAAATAAATAAAATCTTTAAAAAAAAAAATAAATGTGAAAACAAACTGAGAGCAGCGGCCCCAAGCCTTAAATTTCATTTAATCTCGTCAGTTGAACTAGCTGGAGCTGAAATTATGGACTCAGAAGTAAAAGTTGCTGAGCTTTACAATGGGTTGTATGAGCAGCCCCTAGTCTCCTGTGCTGTGTGGACTTGGGGGAGTCACTCTCTGGCTATGTTGTGTCGTCTGTTTAAGGTGAACAATGACCCCTTTGCCACTGCATGGGGCTAAATCAGTTATAATGAATTTTCCTTTCTTCGTCAATCCCTGTTTCTTGGCCTCTGTGCCGCCCACTCTCCCACCCCTCCTCACCTCCTTGGCCACCCCCTCCCAGCCTCTTCTCTTCTGTTTTACCTCCTACTGTTGGGGGACCTGGGGCTCAGTCCTCACCCTCTGTCCACATCTCTGCCCGTGTGAACTCATCCATCCATGGCTTTAAATGCCACACACTTGCTGATGCCGTCCCAGCTTCATCTCCCACCCTGGCCTCCTCCTTCAATTCCAGACTCATGAATCCAACCATTTGAATGAGATTCTCGACTTTCTGTGTCCCAAACTGAGCTCCTGATTTCTGCCCTCCACGGACCTGCTCTGCCCTGGTCCTGGTCTAGATGTTCTCATGGAATGTTCCCCCTTCCTCTCACATGCCCCAGCCATGACACCTTCCTCTTCCTCACCCTCAGAGACAGTCCTTCCCCATGCCTGGAGCCCACCCACTTCCCTTCCCCCCCCCCACCTCCAGCAGCCTGATCACAGACCTTCTTGCCTCCCTCTGCACCATTGTGAGGGCTCTGCCCCAGTTGCTGATGGTCTGTCTTGCATTCAGGAGCCAATGGGATTCTGGAACCTGCTTTGTGACATCGGCGGTGGCCTCATCTGACCCATTTGGAGGAGGGGAGGGCTGTGAGGAGCTGTGTGAGCCCAGCCCACCCACCTCCAACACCCAGTTTGTATGGACCTTCGTAATGTCAAGCTCGGGGCCTAGTGCCAGCTAAGTGCTCCATCCTTCCCAGGTTGTAAAATGGGTAAAGGCAGAGCTGGATCCCGTTCTCCTGGCTCCCAGCCTCTTCCAGAGAGAGGTGCCTGGCCAGCTCTGGGAGCAAGACTGGCGGGGCCCTTGGAGATGGTGGGGGAAGGAGAGAAGGGTGACATGGCTTCTGCTCATTCCCTCTGCCAGCTTTGCCCAAAATCCTGCGGCCGCCCTAATCCACCCTGTCTAATGGAGCACAAGCCGGCTCAAGCCCGTGTGGGATGAGTCTGCAAATCCCTGGGGTGGGAGCTCACCATCTGTCCCCAGGATGCCCTTTGCTCTCTCTGCATCGGACAGCCAAATGATGGTAAAAGCGTATCATGGCGAAAGCCCCCTCACCGTACCCCTCAGTGATGAGATGGAGAAACTCAAGTCCAGAGCCTCACATGGTGAAAGTCACTGCTTCAGACCCCAGAGCCCAGGAAGGCTTTCCACATGACCAGAAAGAATAGTTCTTTAGGGTTCCATCATCAGATGTGAGAGGTCGGGGCGGGAGCTGCAGGGTGAGCTGGCCCTGTCCCGTTTTCTCCCTCAAACGCAGTGCAGGCTGGTGGTTTCACACCAGCCTGAGTGCAAATCTTGATGCTGACCCTATGGGACCTTAAATGAGTCACTTCATTCCTTGAGGTCTCTATTTTCCCATCTGCAAAACGAGGTTCAGGGTAAACGTCTCCTCTTTGTAGGGTTATTGTGTGTGTATTAAGCAGAGTCCTTGCTAATATTAAAGGTCTGCTTGCTGGTGCTTCCTTCTTGGCCAGCCCTGTTCTCCCTCCTGCTGCTCAGGTGTACTGGGCTCATTCAGCCTGGCCTCCTTTCTCCCTCCATTCTGGGGGGTGGGGGTATGGCAGGGTTTTGCAAGGACAAAGTTGGGGAGTACCTTAGGCAGCTGGAACCAAGGTCCTGGTGGCTAGGAAAGAGAGGAAGAGAGGGACAGAGAGAAAGAGAAATTGACAGAGACAGAAAGAGAAGAGAAACAGAGATGGGCAGGGGGCAGAGATAGAGAAACAAACAGACACAGAGAAGGACAGTGTGGGTGTCAGAGACAGCCAGAGAGAGTTGGGGTCAGATACACTGCCAGAGAGGAAAGAAACAGCCCCAGGAAGCAGGGCTCCCTCCTCTCCTAAGAGGGAGGGAAAGGAGTTGTAGGAGAGCCAGTTCTGCGCACACTCCACGTTCAGGAGGGGTCTCTATCCTCAGGGCGGCCTCTCATCCCTTCCCCAGAATCCCTCAATCCTCTCTGGGCCCTGCACATCTGTCACAGCCCAGCCGTGAGCGGCTGGCGCAGGTGAGTGTGGCTAGGGAGTGCGTTTGGTTGTGCGCTGTGGAGGAGGGGCCCAGGGCTGTCCGGGAGAGGCAGGCTGGCGCGGTGGAGACAGTGGTCGGGCAGGAGACCGGAGTGATAAGACTGAGAGGGTGTGAGAGCCCGCTGGAGGCCTGGGAGGGCAGGGCGAATTGATAACCCATCTCTTCCCCAACCCGCTCAGCCAACATTTATTGCGCGCCTCCCCCTCCCCCGGGGACCCAGGGCTCCTTCCCCTTCCCCGCGCGACCCGGGGTTCTGCCCCTGCCAGGTGCTCAGAGAGTCCCCGCGTTCTGTTCCCCTCCCGGCCCTGTCTTCCTCCCGCAGCGGGACAGCGGATGGCCTGGCCCCGGAGCCCCCGAGAGCCGCGGCTCCCGGCGCTGCTGCCGCCGCTGCTGGTGCTAGTGCTGGTCCTGGTGCTGGTGCTGGCGCAGGCGGGCGCGGCGGGCGCGGCGGTCCGTGCGCCTAGCGGGCGGCCTCACGCTGGGCGGCCTGTTCCCGGTGCCACGCGCGGGGCGCTGCGGGCCGGGCGTGCGGGCAGCTGAAGAAGGAGCAGGGCGTGCACCGGCTGGAGGCCATGCTGTACGCGCTGGACCGCGTGAACGCCGACCCCGAGCTGCTGCCCGGCGTGCGCCTGGGCGCGCGGCTGCTCGACACCTGCTCGCGGGACACGTATGCGCTGGAGCAGGCGCTGAGCTTCGTGCAGGCGCTGATCCGCCGCCGCGGCGACGGCGACGAGGGGGCCGTGCGCTGCCCCGGGGGCGTCCCCCCGCTGCGCACCGCGCCTCCCGAGCGCGTCGTGGCTGTCGTCGGCGCCTCGGCCAGCTCCGTCTCCATCATGGTCGCCAACGTGCTGCGCCTGTTTGCGGTGAGGGCACTCTCTCCCCGTCCTCGTCCCGTCCTCGCCCTCTGGTCTCCTGGCAGAAATCCTCAAATCCCCCAAGATCAGCGGCTGCTTCAAAGAAACCCCGTCCCGTGGGCCAGATGCAAGCCCGAGCCAGATCAACCCAACCGGTCCACCCTTCCTTGACCGCCCTTGGGCGCTGCCAGAGCGGCCGTCTGCACACATAGCCCTCTGTGAGAATATTAAGGAACCCTACCTTCTGGAGGGTCAAGGGGGCCCCCTCCCAGACGAGGCTGCAGCCTCCGCCCACCCAGGGCCCGATTGACTAGAACAGGGCAACCTCTAGTTTAGCCTGTACTTGGGCGCTTGCTTGGGTGTCCTCGTGGGACACCTCGTGGGGTGGTCTTGCCCCAGGCCCCGGGGAGAGCTCTGGGTAATAAGGTGCAAGTTTTTCCTGGAACCCGGGCCCTCCTTCCCATGGGGCACCTAGGACATACCCCTGACTGCTGGGATTAGTTCCCTCATCTTTAGGGAATCATCTCAAATGAAGGGCAGCCCCCTCCTTGCACCCTGGGGAGCAGTGACTGGGGGAGGGCATAGGAATCAGGGATTAGGGGCCTTTGCATTAGAGTTGGGGGGTTTTCCATAGTAGTCATTCACTGGGGTTCCACTGGGGTTCGGTAGGAGGGGCAGGCGTTTCTGTCCTTCAGTCTTTCTGTGAAGAGAGGAAGGCTTTGCTTCCATCTGGCTAGGGAAGGGGACTTCTGTTTGAGAGTTTCTCTGATTCTTCTAGGCAGGGCGTCTGTTTCTACCATGCTGGGTAGGGGTTTTATCTGGGCCCCCCTCCATCATCTGCATCCATGTAATTCCCCCCACCCCGGTTCCCACTGGATAGCAGCTTGTCATACAAACACACCTTCTAGTTGGGACAGGGAGAGCTTATGTGTGTTTGCGGGGGGCGGGGGGAAGAGTCCTCATCTCATCCACCTGCCCATGTCTGTCTGCGTTTGTACCTCTGTCCCCTGCCTAGAGCTCTGGTTTCTGTCCCTTTTCCTGTGTCTGCCCCTCTAGGCTGAGTGCAGAGATCTCAAACTCAAGGGCCTTCAGGGGCCAGGTCTGGGGTGTAGGTGAGTGAAGCAGGACCCCACGAGTCCAGGGCCCACTGCTGCCAGCTCCGCCCAAGACTTAGGTCATGCCCCACTCCCACATTTTAGACACTGACTGCCAATTTAAAAATGAAACAATTGAAGACATTGGTGCATGAAAGGCAACCAGGGGCCAGATTTGGTTCCCTGGGGCCCGTCTTGCAGTTCCTGGTCTAGGAGCAGAGTTGAGGGTTTCCGAATTCACCTCCATACATGCATCACTGTGATCGAAGGCGTTTTAGATGAACTTCCCGGAGGAGGTTCAGCCTGTACAGGAAGGCGGTTCTGAAGATCAGACTTCAGCGTCTAGACCGCCCGGAGTAGCTACAGCGTCCATTACCTGCGCCGGGCCTTTCTCTGACCTTCCCTCCTCCTTTGTGGTTCTTCTTGTTTTTCTGTCTCTCCCCATCTCTCTTTCTCTCTTCCCTCTTCCTCTTTACCTCTTTCCTTCTCTCTCCCTTTTGCTCTTCCCATGTCTCCACACTCCACACTTTCTTTCTGCCTTGCTTCAGACGTCCTTGTCTCCCCTAGACCAGCTCAGCCCACTCCTTCCAGAACCTTCCCTCTCTTCTGCCCTTCACACCAGGTCCCATATCACTCCTCTTCTCTGCTAGCCTCCCTTTTCCCTTCTTTCTCAGCCTTCTGCTACCCCTCTCCACTCTCCTTTCACACTTGCCCTTCCTGTCGGCCATTCTCCAGGATCAGCTCAGCCCGTAATCCCAGCTGTCAATCACTCTAATGGACACAGATGAACCCATTTCCATGCAGGCCCCTCCATTAGGCCAGAAAGAGCTTTGAATCAAATAATGTCTTCCCAGCTCCCCTGCCCGCTCTGACCCTGCCTGGGGCTGCCGCTCCCCTACACAGACTTGTCCCTTTGTGTGAATTAGGAAAATATGTTGTCTCCTGGGGCTGACAAGGAGTCCCATTCCCCTTGCTGATGCAGCCTGTGCCCAGCAGCTGGATTGGCTGCAGGCTGGACTTGAGCCTCCACTTCCCCTTAGCCTAGACACACTCAGACATCTCAAATACAGAATGCTCCCCACACCCTTGGGCTTCTCTATGTGGCTCTCCCACGTTGGCGCCTGGCGCCCTAATCCCAGACTTCTGTGCCGCAACCTGTGTCCTGGATCCCCGTTGCCCTACCTCCCCCTGGGGTCACTGACCCTCCATCTGTAGCCCAGTTGTCCTTCCCCATTCCAGATACCCCAGATCAGCTACGCCTCCACAGCCCCTGAGCTCAGTGACTCCACGCGCTATGACTTCTTCTCCCGAGTGGTGCCACCAGACTCCTACCAGGCCCAGGCCATGGTGGACATCGTGAGGGCACTGGGATGGAACTACGTGTCCACGCTGGCCTCTGAGGGCAACTATGGCGAGAGCGGGGTTGAGGCCTTTGTGCAGATCTCCCGGGAGGCTGGTGAGCTGGGAGTGGGGTCCAAGGCATCAACGAGCCTACAGAGGGGGAGCCAGGGGCCATCGGACAGGACCCTGAGATGGGGCACCGGGTCCATGGTGGGGAGCCTGGATGGTGCCCCTGTGGGCAGGCGTCCCTTTCCTTTGGAGCACTCAGCCCTGCCCCAGTCATGCACGGTGGTGGCCCCGGTGGGTGGGTGGCTGGGTAGAACAAGAGGTGACTCTGGCATCCCCAACGCCCAGGGGGCGTCTGCATTGCTCAGTCCATCAAGATTCCCAGGGAACCAAAGCCGGGAGAATTCAACAAGCTGATCAAGAGGCTCATGGAGACACCCAACGCCCGGGGCATCATCATCTTTGCCAACGAGGACGACATCAGGTGGGACGGCGGGCACATTCAATCGCCGTGATTATCAGAGGCTCTCCTTGAAGGCCCTGAGCCCTCTTCTTACACATTCCGCGGCCATACACATCCTCCCTTCCTCCTCCTCCCTCTTCTTGACACCCCCTCGCCCTCCTGCCCTTACACGCTTTTCCTGCTGTCATTTGTCTGGTGCCCTCAGAAATGCACCAGGCCCCATCGGGGTGGAGGTGCTCCAGGACAAGCCAAGGGGAACACGAAGGAATCCCTGTCTGTTCCTACCATTCACAGTGGGGGGGGGGGAGAGACCTGTGGGCAGATCTAAGTGCCGAAAATAAGCTGTCAGGGAAGGAGCCCCAGGGGCAGTTTGGGGGTATCCGCAGGTGGCCGTGGCCCCTGGCTGGAGGCCTGTGTGGCTCCAAGCCAGCAGAGGCCTCTGCAAAAGGGATGCCCTTCCCCCAGGCAAGTGTGGTGGGCTGCAGTGCACAGAGGGCAGGCCTGGGGCCCGAGCCTGGCTGGAAGCCCCAGAAGCCCGGGGCAAGTGTCCAAAACTCCCTTTGCCCCACTTTTCCTAATAAACGAGGGTCTGATGAGTGGTTTGGAATGGGATGGAAGGAGAGAGATAAGCAGGAAGTGGCCAGAGGTAAGTTGGAGGAGGCTCTCAGGCCCTCACTCACCCCTTGCCCTATTCCCACCAGGAGGGTCTTGGAGGCCGCACGCCAGGCCAACCTGACAGGTCACTTCTTATGGGTCGGCTCAGACAGCTGGGGAGCCAAGACCTCCCCCATCCTGAACCTGGAGGACGTGGCCGTGGGGGCCATCACAATCTTGCCCAAAAGAGCTTCCATAGATGGTGAGTGCAGGGATGCCCCCACCACCCCACCACGTCCCAGGCCCCTGCTCGTCCTTCCCCACGATCCCCTCTTGGGGGCACTCGTTCTCCCCATCTGTAAAATTGTATCCTGCTCCATGTCCCTTCCAGGATTCCCAAATTCTAGGATTCTGAAATTCTGTGAATACATCCCTGCAAGCAATGTTTGAGTTGGCAAAGGAGGAAAAGCCCACCCCACTGTACAGGGTCAAAAATTAGTTGTGCCTTTTCTGTTTTTGTTTTTGATTTAATTCAATGCCTGTCTTCCTTATATTCCTGGTTCTGCAAGACACACTAATTTGAGGGTGGGGGAGAGGGAGCAAAACCGAGGGTGGGGACATACTTCCTGATCAAATCACGAAGCCTGCCTCCCCTCCCTCCCTCCACCGTCCTACCTGTGAATATCTGGAAGAATCCAGCAGAGAGGTTCACTTTACAACAGGATTGATCGTTTTCCCAAAGTCTGAACTGAAGTTGCCTTGACAAGGTGCTTCAGGGCTATTTTATGAAACACAGAACCTTGTAAAGACTGAGAACCCTGACTTTCAGGGACTCCCCGCCTCTTGGAGGTACACACCCACCCTCACGCTCTTTCCTTCCCTTAGAGTACACCTGGTTGCATTTAACAAATTAGAATGAGAGTTGTTTTTGCAATAAAGGCATTTCATCGCCAGATAAGACGTCTGAAAGTAGTCCACTTCAGGTCTCGGACAGAGAGTTAATGATGTTCTCAAAGTCCTGAGCTCTGTCCCCACTTCTGTTCCACCATTCTCCATGATTGTTCTGTGCCTTCATGACTCAGGTGTCTTATTCACAAAGTGGCTGCTGAAGCTCTACCCATTACATCTTCACCGCAGCATCCTAACCAGGAAAGAAGGAGCAGCATAAGAGTCTTCGATGTGGCAAGGCTCTGAGTTTACAACAGGATGCACATTCTACCCTGAACACCCTGGATGGCTTTGAAATCAATGGGCCAGAAGCTGGTCACATGGCCAGTCCTGGCTGCAAAGTAAGCAAGTGGTGAAGGGACACAGAGGAGTCGATAGTTCAGATGGTTGCTGTCCTCTCTCCTCCTTCTCAGGATTTGACCAGTACTTCATGACCCGCTCCCTGGAGAACAACCGTCGGAACATCTGGTTTGCTGAGTTCTGGGAGGAGAACTTTAACTGCAAACTGACCAGATCAGGTAGCCAGTCAGATGACGTCACCCGCAAATGCACAGGTGAGAGCTGCCCAGGGTGGCACGGGAGGTCACGGAGAAGGCGGGAGGCCGGGCTGGGCACCCGCGGGGCCGGGCACACTTCCTCTGGGCATCCCTAGGACAGGCGAGGAACGCATCGGCCGGGACTCGACCTACGAGCAGGAGGGGAAGGTGCAGTTCGTGATCGACGCCGTGTACGCCATTGCCCACGCCCTCCACAGCATGCACCAGGAGCTCTGCCCCGGGCTTACTGGCCTGTGCCCTGCAATGGAGACCACTGATGGGCGGATGCTGCTGCAGTATATTCGAGCCGTCCACTTCAACGGTGAGCAGAAGCCAGATCCCCTCCCACAGGGAAGGGACGGCCCTGGCATGGATTTCTCTGCTGGACCTGGGGTGACTAGGATCAAAGGGATGGGGGAGGCAGAATGGTATCGTGTCCCCTGGTACCAGCAGAGGGCCTGGCACACAGGCAGGCTCAGACCAAGGTCTGGAAAAGGCCCAAATGGACTCAGGCCACACTCACGGTTTGTGCGGAGAGATCCACTTCTTGTTCACTGACTATCCTTTATAAAATTAGAAAGTGTTCCCCCACCAAATACTGAGCACCACCTTCTCTCTACCGAGCTCGCTGTTAAATAGTACAGCTTAATATCACCCCAGACCAGCTCGACGAGCAGGTAGGACAAGCCTCTGAAAGAAATAGCCTGATTGTTCAGATCGGTGCAAATCTTTGTACAAGTCTGAACCCACCGTCTCGCCTGGCCAGCTAAGCTCTTTCTCTTTTCTTTTTAAATTGTGGTGACATACACGTAGCGTCATATTTACCATCTCAACCATTTGTAAGTGTACAGTTTGGTCGTGTGCACTGCTGTGCAACCATTCTCCAGAACTCTCTTTATCTTCCAAGACTGAAATTCCGTCTCCATTAAACACCAACTCCCCATTCCCCCTCCTGCAGCTTCTGGCAACTTCCATCCTACTTTCTGTCCCTATGATTTTGCCTGCTCTACGTATCTACTACGAGAGGGATCATACGTGTCCTTTTGTGACTGGCTCATTTCCCTCAGTTTAACGTCCTCAACGTTCATCCATGTTGCGTCCTGTGTCATAATGTCTTTCCTCTTTAAGACTGAAGAATAACCTTCCGTGAATAGGCAACGCTTTGTTTGTCCATTCAGCCCCCAGTGAACACATACTTAGGTTGCGTCCACCCTTTGGCTGTTGTGAATGATGCCGCCGTGAACATGGGCGACTCATCTTTGAGTCCCTGAGCTGAGTCCTGGAAGTGGGGTTGCTGGGTCAGGGGGTAATCCTACCTTCAGTTTTTGGAGGACCTGCCACACTGGTTTCCACGGTGACGGCACCATTTTGCACCCTCACCAGCCACGCATCGGGGTTCCACTTTTTATTTCCCGCGGTGCTAACAGTGCCGGGTCCTGATGGGGGGGAGGTTATTGCCCTGATGACACGGGGCGTCTCTGCGCGTGCGCGGTAAGCTCTTCCTTGACCCTGGCGGGGCCTTGCGCCTCTCCGGGAGGGGCTGGAGAGCCCGCTGAGGATGCGGGGCTCTCGCTCCAGGCAGCGCGGGGACCCCCGTGATGTTCAACGAGAACGGGGACGCGCCCGGGCGGTACGACATCTTCCAGTACCAGGCGGCCAACGGCAGCGCGGGCAGCGGCGGCTACCAGGCGGTGGGCCAGTGGGCGGAGACCCTCAGGCTGGACGTGAGTGGGCGCGGACGCGCTGAGCTCGGGCGGCGGGGCGCGAGGCGCAGCGGCCGCCGGACGCAGGTCCCAGGCCCGCGCGTTTCCTGTGCCCCAGGTGGAAGCCCTCCAGTGGTCGGGGGAGCCCCGCGAGGTGCCCGCGTCCCAGTGCAGTCTCCCCTGTGGGCCGGGAGAGCGGAAGAAGATGGTGAAGGGCGTGCCCTGCTGCTGGCACTGCGAGCCGTGCGACGGGTACCGCTTCCAGGTGGACGAGTTCACGTGCGAGGCCTGCCCCGGGGACATGCGGCCCACGCGCAACCACACGGGCTGCAGGCCCACGCCCGTCGTGCGCCTCACCTGGTCCTCGCCCTGGGCCGCGCCGCCGCTGCTGCTGGCCGTGCTGGGCAGCATGGCCACCACCACCGTGGTGGCCACCTTCGTGCGCCACAACAACACGCCCATCGTGCGGGCCTCGGGCCGCGAGCTCAGCTACGTGCTGCTCACCGGCATCTTCCTCATCTACGCCATCACCTTCCTCATGGTGGCCGAGCCCGGGGCAGCCGTGTGCGCCGCCCGCCGCCTCTTCCTCGGCCTGGGCACCACGCTCAGCTACTCGGCCCTGCTCACCAAGACCAACCGCATCTACCGCATCTTTGAGCAGGGCAAACGCGCCGTCACGCCCCCGCCCTTCATCAGCCCCACCTCGCAGCTCGCCATCACCTTCAGCCTCACCTCGGTGCAGGTGGGCCGCGGGCTCCCAGGGCCACGATGGGGGCGGGGGAGGGGGGAGATGGACCGTGGCTGGGCTGGGGGGTTGTCCTCCCCTCTGAAAATCAGAGGAGCCCTCTTCTATTTTGACTCCTAGGTTAAAAAAAAAAAAAGCCTGCAGGAGACAGGGCCCCACTGTTTTGCTATAAGCAGAACTGCCCCCCCCCCGGCCCCCATCCTGCTCCATCTCGAGAGACCTGGGTCAGTAAGCTGGGGAGCGTCAGCATCCAGCTCCGCTTCTGTAAACACAATGACATTATTTTCCTACACGGAACAGGCTCCTTTACAATTTGACTCCCATATGAAAAATAAGGCAAAGAGCTATCTAGCAGTTTTTCTCAAGCCAGAAAAAGAATGTTTCCATAAAGGGAGTTCCTGCTGCCCAATCACTGGGGTAACCTGGATGGGAGGCAGGGGCTCCAGCGACCTTACTGTGGAGGGGGGGCATCCAGCTCCATAAATGGCCAGGATTTCATGACCTACGTGCAGCAAAAGCAAGAGTTCCTTCAGGGGTTTCTCTAAGGTAGTAACATTATGGCATTGGAAGTTATTCTCATGGTCTGGAAAGCACCGGATGTTTTCTGTGCAAAGGGTACGGCTCACGGACATGTGTGGGTGACATGGTGGCATCGTAAAGCCAGGCCAGTTCTCAGGGCTACGTGGAGGGCCTGTGCTCAGCCTGCTTTGGACATGGCACACTCTGCACTCCAGGCAAGCCCTTCCCCCTGCCTAGCTCTGCGTCTGCCACCTTCATTCCCACCTTCAGGCCTCTGACCCTGAGATTCTCCATAGCTGAAAGGTGTTGCCATCTTCCTGCAGATAGCAGGGCCCGAACTGTCCCTGTGAGGGCCAGAACACCAATGCCCAGCGCATCCCAACTTCTTACCTCCCTGCTTCCCTGCCCGAAACCCCTGTGCTGCCCCTGCCCCTGCCTCACAGGACAGAGATACTTAGATGACAGTCAGTACTTCCGGCCTCGTCTGGGGACTCCCCACATTATACCCTTCTTTCCAGAAATCCCAGACCCCTGCAAAGAGGCACACCTGCATTTTACTAGGTTATTCATCAATATGGCAGACATGAAATGGCATCTTGTTATTTTAATTGCATCTACTTAATTACTAGTGCAGCAGGCCTTTGACGTTTCCTCTTCTGCAATGTGCCTGTTCCTATGCTTTGCTCATTTTTTATTATTTTGTAGTTTTTTGTTTGTTTGTGTTTGTTTTTGTTTTACATGTATTGGATGCTAGTTCCTTATCAGTTACAGGGGTTGTGAAGTTGGTGGGTCCATTTTGGTTGCTATTCCTGTGTATCTCAGGCCTTGGATAAGAGTTTCTCATAGGCAACTTTTTCCCTACCTAGAAGCTTGTTCTAGGAGGAGCCTCCATACTGCTTTCCTGGACGGTGGGTGGGGTGTTACTAGTCCCTTGTCTGTGGAGCTACTGCCTCTGGAAGAATTACATAAAGGTTCTCCTTACAGGTCCACAAATTATTAAAAAGCATCCCTTCCTCCAGGATCACACAGCCCCACTCTAGGTACACAGCATGGCACACAAGTGTTAGCTAAATTTCAGCCCTACCTGCCGCCACAGTACACACACACGCACGCACCAGGCAGTCTTGTGCAGTGAACAACCTGCATAAATGAACGGGGCAGCCCTTCCAGGGTCCCACCTTTATGCAGGAGTCTTACTTCCTGCTCCCCAGCTTCCCTTGGCTCAAAGTCATGTCTCCTGTCACTGTGAGGGAACTACTCCATCTCCTCCCTGTTAGTGCTTGCATTTGACTTTTTTAAAAAAACATTTTATTTATTTATTTGTCAGAGAGAGAGAGAGCACAAGCAGGGAGAGCTACAGGCAGAGGGAGAAGCAGACTCCCCCCTGAACAAGGAGCCTGATTCAAGACTCGATCCCAGGGCCCTGGGATCATGACCTGAGCCCAAGTCAGATGCTTAACCAGCTGAGCCACCCAGGCGCCCTGTGTTTGATTTTGATAGCCTCCCAGGCCAGCTGGCATCAGCTCACATCCTTACTTCTCCCTGTTTCATGCCTCATTCTGAGCTTCACTCTGCATTCCTACATGATTTCATTACATTATGTCCAAAAGTTCTCTGGATCTGAAGAAGGAAGGGGTCCTTAGGAACTAGGTTTGCCATGTTGCTAGATGGGATCAAGCTAGCATTTTCCTATCTACAGAATGGAGATGGTACTGCTGACGCAGGGGTTGTGAGGAGAGAGAATCTCTGCTGAGTCTGGCCCTTAATCAGTGGGGCAGGCACAGGCTCCTTCCCCAAGCTGGCATGGAGAAGCTATGTTTAGGCAGTCACTATATCTTGCCGGGCTTGGTGATGGTTGGAATACAGGAAGAGGACATCCAGGGCCCGTTACCCAGCCAGCCCTGACATTGCCAGCACATATCTCCACTGTCCACTGGCCTTTGCATGGATGGTCCCCTTCTGGATGGCCCTCCCCTCTCCATGGGGGAATCTCAGGCCTAAACATCCCACTCAGTAGGCCAAGAGCCTCGAGGCGACGCTAACCTGCCAGAGACATTGGTGGGTGGCCAGGCTGGGCGTGTCCCTGATCCGGTGTTGGCTCCCGCAGGTAGTGGGAGTGATGGCGTGGCTGGGGGCCCAGCCCCCACACAGCGTGATCGACTATGAAGAGCAACGGACAGTGGACCCAGAGCAGGCCAGAGGGGTGCTCAAGTGCGACATGTCAGACCTGTCCCTCATCGGCTGCCTGGGCTACAGCCTCCTGCTCATGGTCACGTGCACGGTGTATGCCATCAAAGCCCGCGGCGTGCCCGAGACCTTCAACGAGGCCAAGCCCATTGGTTTCACCATGTACACCACCTGCATCATCTGGCTGGCTTTTGTGCCTATCTTCTTTGGCACCGCCCAGTCGGCTGAAAAGGTAATCTGGGGTCCCTCCGTTGGTTCCAGTGCCTTCTTTGTTTCCTGCCTGTCTGTGGAAAGGCTCAATTGTCCCAAGAGCTGGGCCACCCACATGAATGATTGCTTGTTTGTTAATTCATTCATGTACTTAAAAACCCATTCACTCATTCGTCAGTCTCCTTTGCTGCTTCAGTCAGTCCCGTTTCCCTTCGTTCATTCATGTGCTCATCCATGCTTCTAACCATCCATTAACTTGGGTTTTTTTAAAAAGATTTATTTATCTTGGAGAGAGAGAGTGTGTGAGTGAGTGGGGGGAGGGGCAGAGGAAGAGGGTGGGGGAGAATCTCAAGCAGATTCCGTGCTGAGCACGGGACCCAACATGGGGCTCAATCCCATGACCCTGAGATCATGACCTGATCTGAAACCAAGAGTTGGACATTTAACCCACTGAGCCACCCAGGAACCCCTCCATTAACTTAATTTTATTCAGTTACTTCTTTATATGCTTTATACCCATCAATCCATGAATCTGTTGGTCCATTCACTTGCTCATTATTCAGTCATTTATTTGTGTGTATAGCAGAACATGTTTATTCACCCTTGTCGTTCATGTGTTTGCCCGCTTGCTCTTTTATTCAATGTGTTCACTCATTTGTAGATTTGAAAACATATCCATCCATTCATTAACATGCTCTAGGACTGTTTTAGGTGTAAGGACCATTTCCCCAGGTGTCACTTGCTGTGAATGAGCCCTTTGCTTCCCTGGGTCACTTGTCCACTTGGTCCTGTGTTATTCATCCTCCTTCCTGCCTACATCAGAGCCACACGACGACCATCACTTCTTTCATGCCACAGCGCCTTTGCTTATACGGTTGCCCTTTCCATTCACCCAATGAACACAGACTCGTGGGGGTGGGAGAGAACAGGGATGAGTCCTACCCAGTGCCTTCCTCCATGGCTCAGATCTACATCCAAACCACCACACTGACTGTGTCCTTGAGCCTGAGTGCGTCGGTGTCCCTCGGCATGCTCTACGTGCCCAAAACCTACGTCATCCTCTTCCACCCGGAGCAGAACGTGCAGAAGCGCAAGAGGAGCCTCAAGGCGACCTCGACAGTGGCAGCCCCACCCAAGAGCGAGGACACAGAGGAGCCCAAGTAGCGAGTGGGGCAGGAGTGGGGATGGTTGCTCCCTCTCTTCTGTTCTTTTCTTTCTCTTGCTTCACTGTGAAAGCCCAGGTCTGCAGTGAACAATCAGAAGCAGGGAGTCCACGAAGCCCATGCCCGCCAGGATCCACACTTCATCCCTGCTTTTCCATGCCTGTTGGCATCATACGTACTTGCTGCAGACCAGACTTTCTACTCATGGTGGGAGACAGCTACTGAGAGGATCCTAGGGAGGGACTGAACTTACACACTCCCTGCTCTGGGTTCAGAGAGCGTCATGAAGCCCCTGGGTTTGGCCCAGCGTGGGTGAGATTTCTACCCAACTCGCCACCAGAACCTGGGGATTGGGCAGCATGCAAGAATGTGTAGATCTCACTCTGGAAATACAGGGCTGGATTTGGGGAGGGGCGGTTTCCACAGGAGACCTGGGGTTCTGTCTTCTGGACCGAGTAACTCAGGCTTGGCACTGAGGGATTGAACCTTGGGTGAGACAGCCCTGTGAGCAAGGGTGGACCTGAGACAGGACGTGGGAGCCAGCAGAGGTTCTGGGATGTACCCCATGGGGTTACTTGCGTTGAGGTCTTTTTCTCAGGACCTTCGACCCTGGGACCTGGGGCATGTCGCACTTAGACTATAGCTTTTTGCCTTTCCCATGCACACCCCCAAACATGTGTGTGGTGTTAGTGGTGTGAGAATAAAGCAACAGGGCAGCGGTTGCCCTTTTCTGATGCCCATGAGGGATTATGGTCAGGAGTTTCAGGTTGGGGCCAGTGACAGAGAGTTGTGTCCATGGTGACGATTAATTCCAAGTAGACATCTTAGGACGAATATCAAAACTTTCCTCTCCCAATTCTTACTGAGAGGTCCCCTTTGAAAGGCAAGCACGAGGCATGAGGAGGAAGATACTTGGACTTCAGATGCATGGACATTTTTTTTTCAGGTTTTTTTCCCGCCAAAAGCTTGGTTTCGTTATGGAATTGTATTCCCCTGTGGTAGGATTTACATTTGTTAAATTGACTCTTTTCATTTATCGGTTTGAATTCTCTAGTATCTAATGTCTGGAACTGATTCTGAAAGTCAACCGCACTTCATACAACATAAAGACTCTTTCCTCTTCCTCTGTTGTGTAAATAGATTTTGACCCTGGGGCCAGGTGTTTCTGTGTTCCTTAAGTAAATAGGGCTTCTCCTCAGAATAACATTTTTGGTGTACAAACTCTCCTTCCTCGTGTTTTTTGCATTCCTATGGTTTCTCCACAGTGTGAATTATGAAGTTTAATTTATCGCTCGGTGCTTTCCAAAATTCATGATTTCGTAGGGCTTCTTTCCTTTGTGAGTTTTCTGATGTGTAGTGTGATGGGGTGTGTTTTCTTGCTGAAGGCTTTTCCAGATTAGTGCTTTGATGGGATTTTTGTCCTCTATGAATTCTCGGAGAGTCAGTGAGCTCTGATATCCAAAGGAAGGTGTTTCTATGGTTTTTGTTTTGTTTTGTTGTCTTCTTGGTGTTTCTCCCAGGGTGAATTCCCTGTTGTGCAACAAGTGTTGACTTCTAGTTGAAAACTTTCCCACTTTTTTTTTTTTTTTTTTTTACGTATTTGTGGTTTTCCCCACTTTGAACTCCGTGACTTACAGTTTGGATGATTTCTCAGTAGAACTTTTTTACATTTAGAAGATTTCTCCCCAGTGTGAGGTTTCTGCCTTAGAATCCTGTCTTCTTCCTGAAGACTCTCACACACTCCCCACATTCATTCATACCGGTCTTTCTGATGTGACTGCTTTGCCACAAGGAGGTCCAGGCTCCTTCTTATGGGCGTCTCATATTCAGTCCACTTGTAATGATTTCCACAGCATGCGCCATTTTGTATGCGGTGGAGAACACTCTGTTACTAACGTGTTATCAGACATAGCACATGTTCTCTAATGTACTCAAAGTTTGGACTCCCAGGAGAAGGCTTTTCTATGATCGGTGTGTACAAAGGATCGTTTGGTGTTCCGTGTGGGGTTGACAACTTCCTGAAGGTCTTCCCATGCTATTTACATACATAGTTTGCCTTCTCTGAGGTTCAATCAGTGTGAACCCCTGAATAAAGGTGGGTTTCTTTTCAAATTTGTGGAATTTATAAGGCATTCTGCCTGTGTGGTTTCTTTTATGCTGAATAAGAACTGGGCTATGCTTGTCAGCTTTCTCACATTTGCTGCCCCTGAAGGATTTCTCCCCAGTATGAATTCTGTGTTCCTGTGAAAATGGGATTCTGGATTGGAGGCTTTCTCACAGTATGATCACAGTGTTTCTCTCCAGTATGAGTTCTCTAAAGCAGGAGAAGATTACATTTTGATATGAACTTTTATTCACCTCTTCGTAAGAGTGCCATCTGTGTCCAGTGTGAGGATAGTCATATAAGGAGGGCCTCTCTCATATTAACTTTGTGCTATGTCTTTTCACTAGTGTGAATCTTTCGACACCTCTATTACATTTGCTATAGCTTTGTCACATTTATTGCATTTTGTGGTCTTTGGAAATTTCCCCCAAATTCATTACTTTCATTGTCTCTCACTCAGTGACTTCTTGTTGAATAAATGTAACTTTTCGCAGAAGTTTGACTTGCATTTTCTGCTGCTTTTTTATGTAGTCACCAATTTGCAAGACTCCTTCTAAACTGGAATAAAGTGCACAATTCCAAGTGAATCTTTCCACCGTCATTTTATAGAATCAAACCTCTTCAGAAATCCTCCATTATGTTGATACCTTTTTTTCCTAAATATGAAAAATTCCCAAGTGTAAATATTTTCAATTTCCTAGGCTTTGAGGAGGGAAGCCTGCTGCCATGTGGACAGAGTACTGACAGCTATAGGGGGCTGGGAGTTTCAGAGATGACCTTTCAGCCTGTGGAGCAGGAACCAAGATGGGGTGTAGTTCTGAAGGCAGAGACCCTGAGGGGAGGCTTTGATGAAAGGCAGTCGAGGGTGTGGAGAGGCAGATTGGTGAAGGGACCGGGTGTGGACACTGAGCCTCATCGCTTCCTTTGTGGATTATTGTGGCAGGATACTCACTAGTCCGTGCTTCCTGTGTCTTTCCCCTCCATCCCACACACCAATATCAAAATCACCGTTCTGGGGCACCAGCTTCCCGCTCTTACAGGGACGCTGCTATGGGCCCTGCCCTCTCCCAGCACCTGTATCTGGCTGCAATTCATTCTCATATTTGCTTGCAGACTCAGAAATAGACATAGCAGGAAGGGCACATGGGTCAGGTTCCACATGCTGTTCACTGATATTTGTCCGATGAAGTATTATTAGCTTATTCTACCAGGGCTCTTGAATGTTGAACTTACCCATATTATCAACTTCTGAGTTATTTTTTTTCCCATCCCAATCTGCCAGACATGGAAATTTCCATGCAGACTTCCTTCAGTTGGCTTTTGTATCTAGAAATTATAGTGTCAAGGTTAAGACTTCTTGAGATCAATGCCAGCTCTGCCATGTTAGTAAGTGACCTTGGCCAAGATGATTAGCCTCTCCCATAGTCACTGACAGCCAGAGTCACCTTGATCCCTGCAGATACCCACATCATTGACCCCATTTCCCAACATCCACCTTCCCAGTCCTACCAGTCAATGCTCATGCAGACCCCACTCATTACACAAACCCCTCAGCTGACTGATCCCAAGACCCCATCTCAGACCCCCCCAAATAGCATTCCTTCCTCAAAACTGCTCTCTAGAGAAAGCTGTACTGTATTTCCCTCATCAAAATATGAATTCTACACGGGTCTGGCTGTGAAGGGTCTTGAAGGCTTTGCTTCCCATGGTTGGCCCAGGGGAGCCATGGAAGGGTTTACACAGGTGAGTGCTGGGTCTGGATCTGTGGGGTGGACAAAGTCACTAATGTCTGGAGTGGGAGGTGGCTCTGGGGGGGGGACCAGAAAGATTGGTGAGGAGCCTGAGGCAATGCACTAGGGGGAATCTGGTATATCTCCCCCTGTAAATATTTATAACCCCATTTCCCCCATCACAATGGCTAGAAATGATAACATTAGGTGTGAGCAGTCTATACCTTGGTTGAATTATATTGCTGAAATAAATTAGCAGTTGAGCCTTATGTGGTTAAGTTTTTAACTTTCTGTATTTAAGTCCTTCCAATTTTGGAATTTCTTATTCAGTGCAAGGACAATTAATTGGGAAAGAACAAACTAATCGGAAAATTTCCCAATATCTAGGCTCTGGTAAAATTTATTCATCCATAGCAACCACCTGTAGCTTAGAAGTTTGGAGTGCAAAACCTGACACCCGGCCACAGCTTGTGTTTAGAGCGCCAGCCAAGCTCGCTGCAGTGGCTGATCGGGCCGTGGTCCCGCCTCTTCCTGTGGAACCCCATCTTGCTAATGCAAGTCCTGACTCTGGGCTCCACCCACACCTTTTTAATGGCATTTAAGCAGCCTCTGCCAGTTCCTGCCTCATGTGTCCAAACCTCTTTCCGTCTCACTCAACTGTGCTTTGTCTGTTGTCAATTAATTCTAGTGAAGCCCAATGCAACCACACAACCACACAATCTATAGCTGGGCATCTCACATGCTCTTTTGTGGTACCCCATCTGTGTAAATACACATCCCACAAACTACAATTATTTGGCTAATTATTTGTGTTTCATTCTGCAGTACATATCTTTTGTATTTAAGTCCCATGAAAGCAGTACTTAGATGCATGCATATGCTGTGTATGTACCATGCTGGCAGAAACTATTAATGGCTATCGCTCACTTTCTGTTTCTCTAGCTACTAGCTTTGGCTTTCTGCTTTTGTGGGTTTTGTGTTTTTTTTTTAGATTTTATTTATTTTAGAGAGAGTGGGTGAGGGGCAGGGGAAGAAGCAGACTCCCCACTGAGCAGGGAGCCTGATGTGGGGCTCAATCCCAAGACTCCAGGATCGTGACCTGAGCTGAAGGCAGATGCTTAACTGACTGAGCCACCCAGGCGCCCCAGCTTTCTGCTTTTGGGATACCTCCAGAAGGGCACTCCTAGTAATTACTGTCATTTGGCCTGCCTTGAGGACCCACCCTAGTTATCAGGCTGTGCCCATGAGATATCCCAGGGCTGATAGGTGTTTGTGAACCCACGGTTCTTGTACTCTCAGGTTCGAGTAGCACCCGAGCCCTTTCTACCTTGCCAACCCAGGAAAGGTCTTTTTGTGGAGGAAGTGGGTCTGGAAAACCATGTCTGGAACACAGTTGCAAGACTGGGGACTTGATACAATACCGCCCCCCTCCCATCAATAGGCACATCAGCTCCACTCCAATGTCTGGAGTCAAGCGACCTAGAATGTGTCCATGAAGGAGGGGGCTGAGTGCAGCAGGGAGGCATGTGTGCCCTAGGGCTACAGTGCCTGGGTCACGTCCTCAGATCATGCATGTTACCAGCTGTGCAACTTCTGAAATGCTCTTAAACCTCTCTGTTCAACTTTCAAGTGGGGATGGGACAGTCTCACATAATTGTGAGGATTAAGTGAGTTAGTATGTGCAGAGCACTTACAACAGTGCCTGGTCTGAGGGATGTCCTCACAGGTTAACTGCTGTCCCCAGCGACTGGGGATACAACTCTTTCTGTTCCACAGCCTGACCTATGGTTTCTGGGGCTGGGTAAGTTTGGATGCTCACTGTGGGCAGGATATAAAGATAAAAACACTCAGAAGCGCTATTTTTGGCTATGTCTTAAGAGATAACCAGGTAACACAAATACAGCTTGTACGTCTTACAACACTGTGTACTTTTCTCATTTATTTTCAGAAAGACACACTGATGGATCGTTCTGTGGCAACAAATTTTAAGAAGAGTGATGCGTGGTAGACAGGGTAGCACACAGGATGAGGAGGAACATGCCCGAATGACCAAACCGTGGCACTGGCAGAGAATGGTCATTAGCACAACTGAGAACTTCATGAGGGATGGGAAACGATCAAACCTTGTATTTTTTCCCCCCTTCACAAACTGGTATAAAAATACTAAAAGTAAAAATATTACCAAAAAATATATTTAGCAGGAGTTGAGGTGGGGCCGGAAGCTGGGACCCCTCCCACTGCAGGCAGGAGTAGGGCAGGAGTGTGTTATGTGTCCACGTCGCCTTGCTGGCTAATCCAGTGAAGGGCAGGAGAGGGCAAAGTGCAAAGGGAAGAGGAGTCAGACAGCTGGAGGCTATGCACTTAGACTAAATTCACGTTCAAGAAAATTGCTGTCTCAACCAAAGATGCATGCAGTTTAGGGCTGTTTTGTTCCAAGTCTCTGAGGCTCAGGCACTGTAACCGGGAAGCCCCAGTCTGTTGAGGGTCAAGGTGCCATT
Source organism: Ailuropoda melanoleuca (assembly GCF_002007445.2). Lineage (NCBI taxonomy): Eukaryota > Metazoa > Chordata > Mammalia > Carnivora > Ursidae > Ailuropoda > Ailuropoda melanoleuca. The sequence continues at coordinate 4,476,412 of NC_048220.1, forward strand.
CTAAAAGCTGTTGCTGAATATGGAGGAAGGCAACGTCTTGGGCAGACACTGCTGGCAGAGCTCGGCAAGCTCGGGTGGCAAGGGAGAATGCAGGTGCCCGATCTATCAGCTGGAGATGGGAGGGCCTGACGTGACAGCATTAGAGGTATGTGAAAGGGAAACTGGAGCAATTATTTTCCCCCCAAGAGCTGTCAGTTTCAGGGGTATTCACGGGAGCCCAGACAATGATGAATTTAACAAAGTCTAGGGGCTAATCCTCCTCTCAAACCCTTCCCCCGGGCACAGCGAAATTGGCACTCCCACTGGGTTTGCCCACTGGGTGATTCCACAGGCCAGGGGAGCTCTGATGTGTCTGATGTAGGAGACGGGGTCTAGATCTGCTTCTCTGCCCCCCACCTCTGGTTCTGTTGAGGGGGTGGGGAGGCTGGCTCATTCATTATCTTGTGATGGCGTAGTCGCAGGTGCACTGGAAACTCTGTGCACTGACAGGGCAGGGAGCAATCCCAGACTTGAGGGCCTTCGGCTGCATGGATTCCAGTGCAGGAACAGCTGCTGGATTTGCCCCGGGGATGGAGGAGGCTCTCGGAGGGCAGCCGGTCTCCTTCAACACAAAGTGAACAATGAACTCAGCTGAGCACTGTTCCACGGGGATTCGAGGTAAGAGGGTGATTTTTAGGACCAGGCCATATGGCTAGTCCTGAAGGCATCGATCTGTAGCAGCAAGCAGGATTCCATGCTTCTTGTGGCATCTGGGGTTGCCAGCCCTATGAGGCTGCAGATGAACATGTGTGGGTCCAGCGTACAAAGAGCTCCAAGTCACCCCTTGAAATGCTGTTTCCCCTGCAGCTTAATAGGGGAGAAAGTATGAGCTGCTGATCACCTCCCAGGAGATGCCTGCCCACACTGGCAGCCTTTATTCCACAGAAGTAGAATTTAGAGAACTTAGGCTTTAGAGCTGTTGGAAGCTTCCAAGTCTGTATTCAACCTGGAGTCTACAGATTCCACCAGAATACAGACTATCCTCTTCTGTATCTGGGAGTCAAGGTGCAGCATTTGTGGGGCCAGTGGGCTGCCTGACTTGACAGCGAGCACCTCCACAGACTAAGAACTCGCCACTCCGTTTCCCGGAACAATGGTTGACTTGCTCTTCCATCTTCATGACATGGTTCCAGTTTGCAGTCATGTGGGCTCCCCATCCTTTGTGGTGGGGAAGGGGACAGTGCTACCAGAGGCTGTGCGTGTGAAGGCACACATGTTATTTTCTCTCTGTGATTTCTACTGAGAGCAGTGAAGGACCAAAGATGGAGAAGGAACTGTACCTGCAGGAATAGAGTATCGCTAAAACTTTTGGGCATGGACAGTGTCCTCCCAGAGAACGTCACAATGCTGTTGACCAGTTCTTGACCCATGGAATTACTCCACAGGTAGCTCACCACTGTCAGAATGGGACAGTCTTTAAATAGTAGAATACTCAGATGGAGGAGAGGAAATGTCCACTTTCAAATGCAAAAGCAGAAATTCAAAGCTGTTTGTCCTGTGAACACAGTCAAGACCTTCAGAAAATTGGACAGAAGAAAGGAAGGGCAGGTGGGGACCAGGATGCAGTTCATATTCTGGGGGTAACAGATATATACTCTAGTGCAGGGGACACAGAGGACTGCCAGCCAGGGAAAGAAAGTGGATCAGAGCCTTTGAGAACTGGCTTTGGGGCTCAACTTGCGTCAGCTGGTTAGGAATAGCAAGTCACAGTAGTGGAGGGGGCCTAAAACACTGCTAGGTGGTTGGACTGTCACACCCGAAGTGAGCAGGCCCCTGACTGCTCTCTGTGGGATAAGTACAGTGCAGAACAATTGGAGGTAATGTCTACACAAACTAAGCCCCTACTCTTAGGTACCATCCCAGTGTCAGAGTCAAGGTGGGGCCCAGAGGAACTGGGTAACTCAAGAAATTTGATCGCCCTCTGCCTCCCGGGGGTCCCAAGTTCTGAATGCTGGGTCTGGGTGAGATATCCAAAACCACAGACTGTGTACGAGGCCAGATCCCCACATTCCCCAAGGGCAAATGGGGTGGTGATAAGTGACACGATGTCACCAGTTAGGAGGTGCTAAATCAAGAGGGACACACCATTCAAATGAGTTGTCCCAGAAAGAGAATATGGGTAAGCAGCCAGTGGACACTTAAGTCAGGGAAATCTGACAAGATGGATTGAAGCAGAAGGTGGACAACATAATTTAAGTAACTCCGGGGCCAATGCATGGGTGACTGTACTTTCCCTACACTGGGAAAGTGGGTGGATGAGAACAAAGGGTTCCATTAAAAGCAGAAACCCTCTTATATAAAAGTGAGCGAAATGCTTATAGATCATTTTCTTACTTTTTTGTTCCTTTGCTTCTCAACCTGGTCTTTTACCATTTTATACTTTCTCTTAATAGTCAAAATGTAAATTTGATTATCTAATTTCTATGTTATCAATGAAGCTTCATTTTGGTTATGATACTTGATAATCCAGAGTAATTAAACATTACTGGTATTCAATTGAGGCCATTCCGAACTAGGAGCGCAGCCATTCTTAAACTCTCAAACCCACAATACTGTGAAGCTTGACTCTCCGTAAACAAAAATTCCATCTTCAGGTAAGATTTCATGGCTATTCTCTGGAATGGATTCTCTTACATTCAATAATTAACATACTTAGTCTCAAAGCTCTGCCATATAAACTATAATGCTATCACTTTTCTCCAATATGATGTCTCTGATGCTGAATGAGGTTTGCAGTCTGGTTGAAAGCTTTCCCACATTTATTACATTTATAGGGCTTCTCTCCTGTGTGAATCCTCTGATGTTGAGTAAGGTGTGTGCTTCGAATAAAGGCTTTCTCACAGACTTTACATTTGTAAGGTTTTTCTCTAGTGTGAATTCTCTTATGTTGAGTGAGGGCTGAATGGTCGCTGAAGGCTTTCTCACATATATTACACGTATAAGGTTTTTCCCCAGTATGAATTCTCTGATGTTGGGCTAGGGCTGATTGGTCCCTGAAGGCTTTCCCACACAAACCACATCTGTAAGGTTTCTCTCCTGTGTGAATTTTCCGATGTCGAGCGAAGGATGAATTATCCCTGAAAGCTTTCCCACATTCACTACATTTATAAGGTTTCTCTCCAGTATGAATTCTCTGATGCTCAGTAAGGGAAGAGTTCACCCTGAAGGCCTTTCCACATTCATTACATTCAAAGGGCTTCTCTCCAGTGTGAATTCTTTGATGCTGAAGAAAACTTGTACTCTGATTAAAGGCTTTCCCACACTCATTACATTTATAGGGTTTTTCTCCACTGTGAATATTCTGGTGTTTGGTAAGATGTGCCCTGCACACAAAGGCTTTGTCACATATGTTACATTTAAAAGGCTTCTCTCCAGTGTGTATTCTATGATGGTGGGCAAGGTGTATGTTTCGGATAAAAGCTTTTCCACATAAGTTGCATTCGAAAGGTTTCTCTCCGGTGTGAATTTTCTGATGGTAAGTGAGTGAGGAGCTCACGGAGAAGGCCTTGCCACATTCCTTACATTCGTACGGTTTCTCGCCAGTGTGAATTCTTTGGTGGTGGATGAGGTGTGTGCTCTGGTGAAAGGCTTTCCCACATTCTCTACATTCATATCGTTTCTCTTTAATAACAGTTTTCCGATTTGCATTCAGTTTTTCAGTATGAACTTTCTGATGTTTATTAAGGGTTGAACTCTTAGTGAAGACTTTTCCACACTCGCTACACTCGAAGGATTTTTGGCTAGACCGAAATCCCTGACTCTGATCAAAAGATGAGCTCACAGTGCAGTGCCTCCCAGGTTCTTCCCTGGCCCGGGTGCTGAGCAAAGAGGGGGTTCTCTGGTGAGCAAGTACCACCTGGCCTCCATGCTGCCACTCCAACAGGCCACCGTATTTCCAGTGACCATCTCTAGTGAATCCTTCCTTTATCATCCACTGATCCAAGTCTTCGTCAGGAATATCCACCTTGGGAGTAGAGTCCTTACTCACAGGCATAGTCATCCAGTCTGAAAGATATCAAGCATAAACATGCTTTATCTAGTTGGGGTAGGAAGATGAGCCTGTTTATAATGCTAACAAAGAGTCTGCAGTTTTGAGGGCTTCTTGAAGTGAAGGTAGGAAAGGAAAGGGGAAGAGAGGTGAGCAGAGGACGTGGCAGGAAGGGGTTGATTTAATGTAAGATGTATGAAGCAGGACAGCTTGGGAGCTTGAGTTCAGAAGTCAGAGGCCTGGGGTGGGATTCTCAGTACAATACTCATTTTCTTTGTGATTACAGAGACGTTACCTGACTTTCTAAGCCTCAAAAAGCCTACACAGACCCTAATATGCTAACAGATAAGAAAAAAATGTACCTTGTCTATTTTAGTGGTATGGTCTTAACAAGCTAGATGCGGCATTAAGAAACCAGGAAAACTAGAGGTCAACACTTGGTAGAAAAGTAATTCAACTCCCGTAACTACTAAAAGCAACATTTTTATGTTTTATAGACTCATTTTACCATTCAGATGGCTAATAAAAAGGCCACTATAAAGGTTGTGTAAAATACTCGTACCTACTAATAAAATTAGGACCTCCTACTATTGGTGAGGAAGTCTTTAAACCATATGAATAATGTAACATCTGTGTGAGGAAAATGTACCATGAGGATGTATGTGTGAGGATGGAAAATTAGGAACAAAGCAGCAAATCTGCTTGCATACACCCAGTATATCTTAGAGGGTGAGGCCCTGACTGGGGAAAGCAGTATACGAGTCACGAGAAATGGGACTCTGCTACTGGGATACGAGCCATGGTTCCATGCATTATCTGACAGAATCATTTCTCTCCCCACAGACCAATTCTGCACTTACTCAACAATCGTCTCACCTGGTTTCACGGGACAGGCATACCTCAGAGATACTGCAGGTTTGGTTCCAGACTGCCGCAATACGGCAAATGTTGCAATAAAGTGAGCCGAATGAATTTTTTGGTTTCCCAGTGCATGTAAAAGTTATGTTTACACTATACTGTAGTCTATTAAGTAGCACAGCATCATGACTAGAAAAACACTGTATATACCACAATTAAAAAATACTTTATTGCGAAAAAGTGCTAACCAGCATCGGAGCTTTCAGCAAAATCTTTTTTGCTGGCGGAGGGTCTGGTCTCAGTGTTGATGGCCGCTGAATGACGGCTGTCGAAGGCGGGGGTGGCTGTGGGATTTCTTAAAATAAGACAACAATGAAGTCTGCTGCATCGACGGACTCTTCCCTTTCAAGAACGAGTTCTCTGTAGCATGAGATGCTGTTTTGATAGTATTTTACCCACAGTAGAACTTCTTTCAAAAGTGGAGTCAATCTCTCAAATCTTGCCTCAGCTTTATCAACTAACTTTACGTCCTATTCTAAGTCCTGTGTTGTCACGTCTACAACCTTCATAGCATCCTCATCAGGAGGCGATTCTATGCCAAGAAACCACTCTCTCTGCTCATCTGTAAGAAGCAACTCCTCATCCGTTCATGTTGTCTTATGAGCTTGCAGCAATTCAGTCCCATGTTCAGGCTCCACTTCTAATGCTAGTCCTCTTGCTCTTTCTACCCCATCTGCAGTGACTCCCTCCACTGGAGTCTTGAACCCCTCCAAGTCATCCATGGGTGCTGGAATCAACTTCCAAACTCCTATTAATATTGATATTTTGAAACCTCTGACCATAAATTATGAATGTTCTTAATGGTATTTAAAAGGAATCCTTTCCAGCCGTTTTCAATTTTATTGCAAGAATTACCAAAATGTGACACAGAGACATGAAGTGAGCCAGCCAATGCTGTGGGAAAAATGGCACCAACAGATTTGCTTGATGTTGCCACAAACCTTCAATCTGTAAGAAATGCGTATCTGCACAACAGAATGAGGTATGTCTGTATTACCAAGCAGAGTTCTGGACTGCATACTAGTTTTTCCTACGTATTGGTGAATATCTGCCTTTTATGTTAAGTCTATTTAAGACTTTGCACTAAGAAATGAAATAATAAGAGCTAGATACTATTTTGCAATTATGCAAAGATTTCTGGAAAATCCTATCAAGAACGAGCCTTCCTCATCACTTTTTTTTCCTACACACTCCAGAAAACCTACCAAGAGTTATAATCAACCAAACCAAACCAAACTAAACTAACCCCTTTACTTATCTGGAAAAGAAAGTTAAACATGTACATTTTAAAGCTAAAATCCTGGTGAGTTCAGAATAATGTTGCTCAAAACAAAAATGGTCAGTTAAATGCCAGGACTGTCAAATCTTAACATAATAAGGGCTGACTTTCACTTCTGGACCTTATGAAGTAGGCTGTGGCAGACGTTCCTGCAGAAAACAACTGGAAAATCTTAACTGAGAAACAAAAATTCTGTCTAAAGGCATCAGATATCCCTTGAGGCCAACCTGATAGTCCAATATTTGATAGAGAAGAGAAATACAGAAAGGTAATCCCAATACTTACTGGTTTTTTTCCTTATAGAATTTGCTGAATTCTAAAACTTCTCAGGGCAAGAGACCAAAGCTAAGCAGAATTTCAAAATTTTCTAGTCTTAAGAAAATATGGAGCCAAAAACTGAGAGCAGGATCTTCCAAAGAAGGCGGTAGTGCTCAGAGTAAACATGTAATGCTCTCAGTAGGCACTCCTGGAGGGCTACAACCTAGTAGCAAGGGCAAACAAGAGATAGGCAAAGCTTTATAAACACCACAACCCAAGCTCCAAATAACATGTCCCCGGTTGGATTAAGATGCTTCCCTTACACTCACTATCTGCCAGAAGAAAAGGCAAATCTTCTCTGGAGGAATATAACATCACCCAGAGCCTCTTCACTTCTTCAAATACAATATCAGGGATTCAATCAAAATGTACCAGGAGTACTAAGAAATTAAGTCAAGAGAAAAAACAGAAAATAGACAAAGAGCCATAGAACTCAGATATGAAAGTTATCAGACATGGATTTTGAGATAAGTGTGATTAATATGTTCAATAAAACAGATAAGAATGAGAATTTCAACAGAATATTGGAACCAAAGAATCAAATGAAAATTCTAGAAAAGAATATAATAATTGAAGTTAAGAACTGAACAGATATGGGGCGCCTGGGTGGCTCAGTCGTTAAGTGTCTGCCTTTGGCTCAGGTCATGATCCCAGGGTCCTGGGATAGAGCCCCCACATCAGGCTCCCTGCTCAGCGGGAAGCCTGCTTCTCCCTCTCCCACTCGCCCTGCTGGTGTTCCCTCTCGCTGTGTCTCTCTCCGTCAAATAAATAAAATCTTAAAAAAAAAAAAGACTGAACAGATAGATTTAATAGTAGTATACTGAACATGGCAGAAAGGAGCAATAGTGCACTGGAAAAATACATAAGCAGAAAACATCTATGGTAAAACCTGCTGAAAAATTGAAAAGAGAAATAGAAGACATGATGAAGAGACAACATATGTGTGATGAATTCTGGAATGGGAGAAGAAAACAAATGGGACAAAAGTGTTATTTGAAAAAAATAAAGGCTGAAAAATGAATTTGAGAAGCACTAAGAGATTCCAGCCAGGATAAATACAAAGAAAACACACCTACGCACAAAACTACTGAAAACTCAAGTTTATCTTGACAGTTGCTTGAGAGGAAAACAAATACATTACTTTTAAAGAAGAAAAAAATAAGAGTGACAGCCATCTTTTCAACAAAAACAATGGAAGCCAGAAGACAATGAGACAACATCAGGTAGTGTTCAAAGAACATAATTGACAAACAGAATTCAATAGAAAGAAAATATCCTTAAAAGTGAATATGAAATGGGTATTGCTATACAAATAAAAACAGAGACTGTGTCACCAGCTGACTCATATTAAAAAAAAACCAATAACAAGAATGTTCTAGGCATAAGAAAATCCCAGGTGGAAACATGGAAATGTAAAAAGGAATGAAAAGCAATAGGAAAAGTAAATATGTGAATACATGTAAGACTGCACACAATAATTATGTCTTGAGAGGCTGAAAATATTTATGTAATGAAATATACATAGTAAAAATAACATGAAAGGTGGAAGAAAATGGAGTTAATATTTTAAGGTACTAGCAATAAAGTCTAATAGTTAAAGAAGATATATTAACAAGCTAATACAGGATGAAAATAAAGCAAGAGAAGGTGAAATGGAAGACAAAAGATAATTTAAAGCAGGTGAGTAAAACACAAAATAAATATTAAGATAACAGATATCCAATTCCATACATATTAGTAACTGGTTTAAATATCCTATTAAAAAACTAAGACTATAAGACTAGATTAAATCCAACGAAATGCTTATTAGAAGAGAAATACCAAAATATAGACATAGAAATATAGAAAAGAATGAAAAGGATTTATCATGCAAGCACTAACCACAAGGAAGCTGGTTGTATATATTAGACAAATCTTACAATATTAGAAAAAATAGACTTTCAGATATTTCACAATGACAGAGGGACAGTTCTCCAGGAACATATAACGAATCTACATTTGCACATAACTTCACAATGTATGAAGTAGAAACTAAGAAAATGAAAAGCAAAAATAGAGAAATCTTAATAATCCTAGTAACATATGTTCACACACCACCCTCAATAACTCAGAAATCAAACCTTTAAGAATGGACATGATCTCAACAATCTGACAAACAAATCTGACCCAATTAGTAGACTTGAAAACAGCACACCCAACAATGACAGAGTACATATTATTAATGCATACAGAACATTTACCAAAACTAACCTTATATTGAGCTGTAAATGAATACATTTCACAGGACTGAGAGCATTCAGAATATGTTCTCTCAACTGGGTAGAATTAAGCTGGAAATGAACACCAAAATACCAAAAAGATACTTAAAAAAATCCATAGATATTTCTAAATTAAGCAATACATTTCTAAATAACTGATAGGTGAAAGAAAAAAAATCACAACAAAAATTAGAAAATAATTTAAATGATGATAAAAATATGAAATGAAACTGACAGGATGTAGCTACAGTCATGTACAGAACGAAATGTACACCTCAAGAAATTAGAGAAATAGGGGCACCTGGGTGGCACAGCGGTTAAGCGTCTGCCTTCAGCTCAGGGCGTGATCCCGGCGTTATGGGATCGAGCCCCACCAGGCTCCTCTGCTATGAGCCTGGCTTCTTCCTCTCCCACTCCCCCTGCTTGTGCTCCCCCTCTCGCTGGCTGTCTCTATCTCTGTCAAATAAATAAAATTAAAAAAAAAAAATAAAACTTAAAAAAAAAAGAAATTAGAGAAATAGCATATGAAATACAAAGGAGAAGGAAAGAATAATAAAGACAAATCAATCGATAACTTAATAAAAATTGATAGACTTCTAGGAACACTGATCAAGAATAGAGAGAAGGCACATATTACTAATATCAATAATAATAAAGATGACATCAGGATAGATTCCACAGAGACTTATAAGACAATAACGTAATAAGGAAACTTTATGCTAAGAAGTGTGGCTACTTAGACCAAAGGCTCAAATTCCTAAAAAGGTACAAAAAAAGAAACAGAAAATTTGAATGGTCCTACATCCAATAAATAAATTGAATCTTCATTTTAAAACCTTCTCACAGGGGCGCCTGGGTGGCTCAGTTGTTAAGCGTCTGCCCTTGGCTCAGGGCTGATCCCAGGGTCCTGGGATCAAGCCCCGCATTGGGCTCCCTTCCCCGCTGGGAGCCTGCTTCTTCCTCTCCTGCTTCCCCTGCTTGTGTTCCCTCTCTCACTGGCTGTCTCTCTGTCAAATAAATAAATAGAATCTTTAAAATAAATAAATAAATAAAACCTTCTCACAGAGGCACCTGGGGTGGCTCAGTAGGTTAAGCAGCTGACTTTTTTTTTTTTTTTAAAGATTTTATTTATTTATTGGACAGAGACAGCGAGAGAGGGAACACCAGCAGGGGGAGTGGGAGAGGAAGAAGCAGGCTCCCAGCGGAGGACCCTGATGTGGGGCTCGATCCCAGGATCCCGGGATCATGACCTGAGCCAAAGGCAGACATTTAACCAACTGAGCCACCCAGGCGGCCCTAAGCGGCTGACTTTTGATTTCGGTGCAGGTCATGATCTCAGAGTCCTGGGATCAAGCCCCGCGTTGGGCTCTGTGCTTAGTGGGGAGTGTGCTTGAGGATTCTCTCTCTCCTTCTCCCTTTGCCCCTCCCCCCACTTGTGCTCCAACACACACACTCTCTCTCAGATAAATAAATCTTTAAAAAATAAATAAATAAAACCTTCTCACAATGAAACTGCCAGGCAGAGATGGTTTCACTAGTGAATCTGTCTAAACATTTAAGGAAGAAATAACACCAATCTTATACAAGCTCTTTCAGAGCACTGAAGAGAACAAACATTTCTAATTGGTTTTATGAGGTTAGCACAACCTGCCAGAATTTGATGAGGACAATTAAAAAAAAATTGCAGACCATTCTCTCTCATCAACACAGACGCAAAATTCCTTAAAGAAATACTCAGCAAAAGGAACATAAAAAAGTGATATAAAAAAGGATAATGGATCACAAATAAGTTGAAATTCAATGTTGTTTCACATTTCAATCACTCAGTGTCATTCACCATATTAACAAAATACAGGAGAAAAATGACATCATTCTTTCAACAGATGCTGAAAAGCATCTGACCCAATTCAATACCCAATCGTGATAAAAACTCAGTAAATTAGGAGTAGAATATAACTTCCTTAATCTGGTAAAGAGTACCTACAAAAAATCTACACAAAACATCACAGTTAATTGAAAATATCGAAAACATTCCCCTGAGACTGCAATTAAAAAAAAAAAGTCTGTTTTTTTGTTAATTGTCCTTATTGTTAAATAATATTGCTAAATATTGTTAAAATAATAGTTATTTTTGAAATTGCTACCAAAATTTCTTTTTTTTTTTTTAAGTTTATTTAAATAATCTCTACACCCAAAGCGGGGCTTGAACTTATGACCCTGACGATCAAGAGTCACGTGCTCTTCGACCAAGTCAGCCAGGCACTCCATTATTACAATTTCTATTTAACATTGTATTAAAAGTCTTAATCGGTACAAGGTAAAGAAAGAAAAAAATAAAAATATCATTATTCTCAGATAGTATGATTATATTCATATAAAACAAAAAATAATCTACTATCTTTTAGAATTAACAAGGGAACTTAGTAAAGGTGCTGGACATAAGAACGATATATAAAAACCAGCAGTCTCTATCTATCAGCAACAAATAACCGGAAAATAAAACTTTCAAGAGATTTTATAACTGTACCAAAAACAAAAATACTCAAATAAATATAATGAAAGCTGTGCAAGAACCATACACATAAAATGGCAAAAAATTTCGGAGAAATTATAAAGAAAACCTAAAGAAATATAGGGATATAACATGTTCACAGAATGGAATACTACCAATTCTCCCCATTTAAGCTATAGACTCAGGCCAATTCTTATTAAAATCCCAGCAGAAATTTTGTGGAAGCTGAATAGTCAATTCAAAAATTCTAAAAGCAAAGAAAAGAACAAAGCTTGAAGACATATCATCAATTGTGAGACTCATTATAATGTTAGAGTAATCAAAACAGTATTGTATTGCACAAGATTAGACAAAAAGAAAGAGAATAGAGTCTAGAAACAGACGTACATACCAACAGACCAATGCAAGAGATTAAAGAACCCAGAATCAGACTCATGCACCAAAGGAGATACTGCAATACAGTGGGGAGAAAGACAGTCTTTTCAATAAACCATCCTGGGTCAACTGAATACCCATATGGAAAACAATGAACGATAAATCTTTCATGTTGATTTCAGACTGAAGTATGAAAGACAAAAAAATTAAGCGGCTACGGGAAAACAAAGATCCTCACGGCCTTAAAGGTCTTATGTAGGACACAAAAAGCATTAACTACAAGGGGCAAAAAGAAAAAACAAAACCAAACCAAACCACAAAAACCCACACACTGATTAACTGGACTATCTTGTTTATCAAATGACACTATTATTCAGAGTAGGAAACAACATTTGCAACACACACGCGTGCACACACACACACGACAGCTGAGGACTCAAATCCCAAATTGCAACCCTATCAATCAATAAGAGACGACCAGACAACTACATAGAAAATAAGGGAAAAACCTATAGGTACTTTTACAAAAGAGGATTCTAGGGGCACCTAGGTGGCGCAGTTGGTTAAGTAAGCATCCTACTCTTGGCGTCAGCTCAGGTCATGATCTCAGGGTTGTGAGATCAAGACCCGAGTCGCCCCGTGCTCAGCGAGGAGTCTGCTTGAGATTCTCTCTCCCTCTTCCTCTGCTCCTCCCACTTGTGCGCTCTCTCTCTACAATAAACAAATAAATCTTTAAAACTCCATAAATCCTCAGAGTGGTGTGAAAAAAATTACAATGGTAATACTAGGTCTATAGGAGGATATGGAACCCGCACATACTGCTGGTATATCCACTTTGGAGAACTACTTGGCAGTGTCAACTAAAGCGGGAATACTCATGAAGACAGTACTCCTAGCTACATACCCAAGAGAAATGTACGTGTATATTCTCTAAAAGACGTAGAGGCACATTCAAAGCAGTACACTTCATAACAGTTCCAAGCTAGAAATGAATCAAATGCCTAGCAGCAGTAGAAAGTAGAAATGTTGGCAGGTTTACGGAGTGAAATACTGAACCTCAGTGAGAATGAACCAACTATTGTCATACGTGGATAAATCGCAAACATACTGTATGCACCGAGTAGATACTAGATGATTCCATTTGTATAAACTTTAAAGACAAGCAAAACAAACCTATGGTCAGGGTAGTAGTATCTTCAGAACAAAAGAAATAGAGGGGATGGGAGGCTTCTGACGTGCTGGTGGCATTCTATTTCTTGTTATAGGTGCCAGTTATACAGTATTTACACTGCAAAAATTTGTTGAGTTTACCCTTATAATTTGTGTATTTTTCTGGGTTAGTATTACTATGAAACATTTTTACTTAAAAAAAAATCCAGCAGATGGTTTTCAAAAAGGATACTGTAGCTCAACAAAAAGAACCAACTGCTGGCTTTCTTTTCTAGCAGCTGCTGGTTAGTTATATCTATTAAAGCCCTTTCTTGATTGTGATAAAACAATCCCATCATCTACATTTAAGAGAATATTTGTCTTCTGAATGCTTAGTGTTCCATGAGAACACTCATCTAGTCAAGAGGGGAGTCAAATGCACCCTGGTTTTCCCACATTGAAGACGAACTAAGGTTAGGAGACCCTGGACCCCCAGGAGCACACAGAGTCTGCTCTCCCCAGAGCCCAGGTCACTTCAGGGTGGGCTGAACTAAGGAGCAATACCCCTAGCTGCATTGTCCCACGTTACGAAAAACAAAGTATGGTCTTAACTATGGAACTCCAGGGTTTCATACAAGGCATGAAAGTCCCCTTTACAATGTACTCAAAAGGTCCCCCCCAGGGAGGGACCAGAAACTAACCCAATTTACTTCCAAATCACCAAGAGTTTCAGGAACTGGCACCATCAGGTACATCCGGAAGTGGGGAGTGGATTATGCAGCACTGGTTTAAGATCAGTTTACAAAGCCTTTAGGCGCCCCCATCCCTTCCCCAACCCAGAGGAGCTCAGGGACTCCCCTCTCTCAACTTGGCAGAGGACCGGAGGACTTTTCTCTTTGAGGGAGTAAACCAAAGGTGCTCTGGACCGAAGACACCAGGGCAGCTGGCGGCAGGAGAGCCGTGTTAAAGACTCAAGCCCCACTCACCCACGCAGAGCTTCCAAAAAGGACCTTGATCCCCCCACTGTTTCCCTGGGCAGAACAATCGAGGACTACCAGATAGCGGGGGAGAGCTTCTAACAGGAAAGAGATATTGAAATAATCAAAGAGAAATTTTCGAGAACACAGAGCTTATGAAGGGAGAAGAAAATGTTTAAAAAAAATCATTTATCTTTAGAGGTAAAATATTTTAACTACAAAATGTGAGTACGAGCATACAGATAAAGCAATATCCAGAGGCACGAGAGTTCTTAGAAATTAAAAATGATGGCAGGATTTGAAAACTCTGAGAATTTCCATTGTGAAACAATTAGAAAATCAGTGGAAGAGAGAGAGAGAGAGAAAGAAACAACTTTTTAGGCAATGGACAAATGACAGGGAAAGATGGAGATCCCTGGAAAAAAAGGAAACAGATAAGGGAAGGCCTAGGGATTTAGGCCCTGGGGACAGTGTCCAGGTCACAGCACAGGGACCAAAACAGCCCAGGAGGCTCCACGAATTGAAGTGACAGGGCTCAGGGTTTGGGGAGGCTGAGGCAGCTCACATTTGTGGCCCACTGAAGAGAAGCTGTGGAAACTGAACGCGCAGTTTAATACCTTCCCGTGAGGAAAGTTCCTGGCCCAGAAAACTTCACTGGGTTGATCAAGCGTTTAAATGAAGAAATAACACCAATTCTATCCAGATTTTCCCTCAAAATAATAGTGAAGTGAAACGTCCAAATTCATTTTGTGAGGTTAACGTTACTCTGATACCAAAAACAAAGATATTATGAGGCACAGATCAGACTAACTCTCATGAATACAGGTGCAAAAATTCTTAACAAAATGTTAGCCAATTTAGTCCAGCAATATTTCAAAAACAATAAAGCAAAACTAAGTTGGGTTTTCCGGGAATGCAGATTTGATATTTTAAAACCAATCAATGTAATTGATCAACCACAGCAGCATCTTAAGGATTCAGAAAAGCATTGAGAGAAATGCCATATCCAGTCACGATAAAACTCTCATCAGATGTGCCAACTTCTTCAACCTGACGTCAGAAGGGCATCTACAAAATAATCCACACCTGACATAATCGTGAAATATCGAGTGCTTTCCCCCTAAGATGGGGAACAAGGAGGGATGGCCCCTCGCACAGCTGCTGCTCGGCAGGGTGCTGGAGTCCCATCCAGTACAGAAAGGAGGACCCGGACCTCGTGTCCACTGAAAACAGTTTCCCAGTTTAAACACACAACTAGTACACAACCCGCGATTCCTGCTTCTAGACACATACCTTAGTGAAAACATATGTCCGCAAAGAGCATACGAACTAAAATATATCCACACAACAAGCCTTGCACGGGAATGTTCATAGCAGCTTTAGCCAAACCTGAATGCTCGTTAACGATGATTGAACAGAGCTATCGCCATATGACAGGGCGCTGACTCGGCAACAGCAAAGGATTTCTGACACGTGAAACGGCAAGGAGTTGTCTCGGAGATACTGTGCTAAGTGACAGAAGTCAGACACAGAAGCCTACGTGTCCGTTCCTATGAAATCCTGGCAGATCCCGGGATTGCCTGAGACTAGGGATGGGGGGATTAACTGCAAAGAGGTCAGAGGGAACTCTTAGGTTGGGGATAGAAAAACGTCATTATTTGGAAGAAGTACATCAAATAATCAGCTAAAAGAAGACAAAAGTGGCTATCTCTCCAGTGGGGAGAAGGGGGAAAAGGGGGGACAAAAGGGCCACTCATTTTTTGTAATAAATACCACAGTTTCATGAAATGCATGTATTACTGTGATAAAATTTAACACTAAAAATAGAAAGAACAGAATAAACTCCAAGAAAGTCAAAGGTAAGAAATAAAGGGAAAAAAAAAAAACCCCAATGAACTAGATCAAGATAAAATAGAAAGGATCAGCAGAGTCAAACATTCCTTAAGAAATCTATTAACAGGGCGCCTGGGTGGCTCAGTTCATTAAGCAACTGACTCTTGATCTCGGCTCGGGTCTTGATCTCAGGGTTGCAAGTTCAAGCCCCATGTTAGGCTACTCAAAAAGGAAGTCTATTAAAAATAAACCTCTGACAAGATTTTACAGGAAAAAAAAAAGACAAAAGTTAAGTACTATTAGAAATTCATGCTTCTGCTCAACAAATACACACTGGGACCCGGTGTGCTGAGGATATAAGAATAAGCAAGACCAAGTCCTTCCCTCGTGGATCTAAGGGTAAAAAGGATCATTTCAACACAACAGCAAAAGCATGAAAATAAAGATCATTAAGGCAAAAGACTGATATATTTTACTTCATTAAGAACTTCTGTTTGTAAAGAGAAAAGAGAAACTATAGGGTGACACACATATTAACCAATAAAATACTGGATTCCTGAATACAGAGGACTTTTTACAAACGACTAAGAAAAAGAAAAACTATAATAGAAAACGGGCAAAGAATATGAACATGTAAGTCACAGAACACAAATCAGCAACACACGAAAAGATGTTCAATTTCACTACGAAACAAGGAAATGTAAATTAAAACCACAGGGAGATACCATTTCGCAGGAATGGGCCTGGGAGAATTTTTAAAAGTCCAACAGTTCCCAATTTTGGCAAGAATGTAAAGTAAGAAGAACTTGCATCAACCATCTGTGTAATTTGGAGCTAATTTAATCAGTAATCTGGGAAACTCTAGCAGAGTGGAAGAAGCATATACCCTTAATCCCAGTATTTCTTTTTTTTTTTTTTTTAAAGATTTTATTTATTTATTTGACAGAGAGAGAGACAGCCAGCGAGAGAGGGAACACAAGCAGAGGGAGTAGGAGAGGAAGAAGCAGGCTCATAGCGGAGGAGCCTGATGTGGGGCTCAATCCCAGGACTTTGGGATCACGCCCTGAGCCGAAGGCAGCCGCTTAATGACTGAGCCACCCAGGCGCCCCTGAATCCCAGTATTTCTACACCTAGGAATCACGCCTAAAAAAGAATCCCAAAGAAGGCGTGTTTAAGAAAACGTGTATAAGAATATTGAGTCAGGGGCGCCTGGGTGGCTCAGTCGTTGAGCTCAGGGCGTGATCCCAGCATTACGGGATTGAGCCCCACATCAGGCTCCTTCGCTGGAAGCCTGTTTCTTCCTCTCCCACTCCCCCTGCTTGTGTTCCTTCTCTTGCTGGCTGTCTCTATCTCTGTCTAATAAATAAATAAAAAATCTTAAAAAAAAAAAAAGAGTCAGCATTATCCTATACAGCAAAGTCTGGAAACAACCTACAGGTCTACCAGAAAAAGCATGGAAAAACTGAGGGAATATCAAAGTGCAGGGCTACGCATCTCAACAAGGCTTTAAAAAAAGTGCAACTTGGGGAAAGGTATCAACTGTACAACACATGTATCAAACTTTAAAGCACTGCAAAGCTGAACACGATCGCTCAGAGCTACAGATAAACGTGGTAAGACCATGACGAGCAGCGCAGGGCTGCTGGTGTCATATTCAAGCTAGCAGCTCTGGCTGGCACGGAGAGGAGGAAGGGGCAGTGACGCGGGGTGCACCGCACTCCACGGGTGCCCCTACATTTTGTTTCTTCAGCTGGGGGGAATGGGTGCTGTTTCCTTACTCTTCAAACTGCCAAAAAATACGACGGATTCTTTTTTGTATACGGAACGTACAGCCATCAAAATACGTGAAACAAGGAAATGACCACATGCGTAGAAATAAAATTACAACCTGTAAGAAATATAAATAAGAGCTGGTTCTCCGAAAAAGAAATTCCCAACAAATATAAGAGAGGGGGAAAAAAGCAGACAAAATTGGAAATGAGGACGAAGACATAATATGAAGTGTTAAATTTTTAGATAAATGCTATCTATGCTCGGTTGTAAACGAATACACTTCATGGCTCAAAGAAAACAAAAACAAAAACCCCAACAGTTTAAAGCTAATTGGTAAAATGTATAACTGATGTAACAGAAAGAAACCTCCACAGATTAATAAATATGAAAGAACTAAAAAAGTTAGTAGCACACGACCCAAATTAAGGGACCAGCTGGCTATCCGTAGGTTTACTGAGTACACAATTTGTGGGTGACAAGCTATTTTGGAGGAGGGGAGAAAATGAGTTTGAGGGTCAGATGGGTTTCAATGCTGGCTTCACCCCTATCCTGACTTGCCAGGAAATAACAACATTAAATCTGTCCAAATTTGTTAACCGTGCTGAGGCCTGGTTTTCTGTAAGTGGGGTTGATGTGACTTGCCTCACAGGCTGTAAGGCCTGAATGAGGCAGTTCGCATAAATGCCCTCGGAAAACACCCGGCAGGATGATGGTCTCCGGGTGCCCGATTGCCAACTCTCTGCTCCCTCTGCTAGCACATGGCCCAGAGAAGAGAAAACCAGTCAGAAAGACTTTTTTTCTTCCTACGACTGAAAATAAGTGTCTGTTCTAAACCAAGGGTAATTGGTGCAACAATGGAGAAGTTCTAGATGGTTTTTTGAAGTCCTAGTCAGTCATTATGAAGTGAAACAGAAATAAGAAAAAAACCAAAACTAAAAATGAACTAATGAATGCTTTAATAATAATAATTAGAGAGAGACAAGAGGGCAATACATATTTGGAAGGGACTACCATTTCTCTGTAACAGCAATTTCTGGCTAAAAAAAAAAACAGGGGCGCCTGGGTGGCATAGCGGTTAAGCGTCTGCCTTCGGCTCAGGGCGTGATCCTGGCGTTATGGGATCGAGCCCCACATCAGGCTCCTCTGTTATGAGCCTGCTTCTTCCTCTCCCACTCCCCCTGCTTGTGTTCCCTCTCTCACTGGCTGTCTCTATCTCTGTCGAATAAATAAATAAAATCTTTAAAAAGAAAAACAAAAAAAGATGGTTCCATTCAAAAGTAAAAATGTATCTTCAATAGATAATGAGAGGAACGGCTATCAAACTTTACTGGGAAGTATAAAATAAGACTTCTGGGGTGCCTGGGGGCTCAGTCGGTTAAGCGTCTGTCTCCAGCTCAGGTCATGATCCCGGGGCGCTGGGACTGAACCCCACATGGGGCTCCCTGCTCAGTGAGGAGTCTGCTTCTCCCTCTCCCTCTCCCCCTGCTTGTGCCCTCTCTGTCCCCCTCTCTCAAATGTATTCATTTCTTAATGAACTCAAATCTTAAAAAAAAAAAAAAAAAAAAAAAGGACTTTTTTCCATCCCTGATCGGGGCTAACCACTGAATACCCCTCAAGAATCGGCTCAAGGTTTGGGGTGTCCAGGCAACTCAGGAATATGAGGTGCTGGGCCCTGAGGGTCGGGAAAGGCACCTGGGAGGGCCTGAACGACGACCACCTGGTTTTTCATGTCATTACCCACACCTGAGTGTCAAATTCTTCTAGGAATATATAAAAACTCCTTCATCTTCATACTCCCCCCACCCAAGTACAAGAAAGGACGAGCGGTAATGACGAGTGATGGGAGAATGGATGATGTTATGCTAGAGTGGCAGGACAGTGGATGAATTTCTTTTGCTTAATTCCCTCACCCCCCCTTCTTTTATTAGGACACCACATGTATAATACAGAACGAAATACTAAAAAATGCCCTAGCTTGGGTATGGCAGAAATGCAAATTCAGCACGCTACTGGGGTAAGTTAGAAGATTTTTTTTTTGCATAACTGAGTTTTAGAGTTAAGACATTTAAATTCCGTAACAGATTGGATCCTAGACATCCCGGGAATAGAGTTATTTATTGTAGGATATAAATCCCTGCCTGTTTTGCTGGGTGAAAAATCAGTACCAAAAGGTTTGAAAAAATACTTTTCCAGCCTACAAAATGCCAGCTCAAAGGGAAATGTCCTAACGTCTTAGACGAGGCAACACACTCTCTAGAAAATTCGGGAGCAAAGGAAGGGGCACCCCTGCTCCCGCACTTAAGCTACCAGACCCACAGAGCGACTCAAGTAACCGCCACCCACTGTCATGTTCTCTGTATCCTCAGGCTACAAGTCTGTGCCAGCTACCAGGTACCAAGTGAGCGACCCGGCAAAGCATAAACCTGGCGGGCCTCACCTGGTGCTTCCGGCACAGTGTGGTGCTGACAACGGGCAGGGAATAATTAAATACCGGCCGGATCTATGTACACACAGAGGAACCAACATGAAGGCCACGGTGAAGAAGTGTGCCGTGTGCGCTGGGAGGGCTGCCTCAGAAGGCAGATGGCGAGCTGGCCCATCGCACCTGCTGTTGCAACCTGGCACAGTTCCTCGTCCCCAAGAACCGTGAGCAGAGATCGTTAGATGCTAAACGAGACATGGGGTGCTGGGAGCTGCCCGGATTACACCGGAGGCCTTTTCCACACTGGAGACTATGAATCTATGCTAAAGAAGGGAGAAGAAAATCCGGGGAGAGGAGGGCCCACGTGCACACGGGGACCAGTGTGGCCATCAGATACTGAGGTGAACGAGAAGGGAAAAGATGTTGTTTCGCAGTCCATGGGCCTGGAGTATTTGTGGAGTCCCTGCCGGTGCCTCCCCCACGCAGGGCTCTTACCAAGACAGAGGCCTCCCGACGCGTCCTCCAGCATCCATTCTTCTCCTTTTCCCAGCTGGGAAAACACATCTGGTTGGGATCCTAACAGTCCTGTTTTTGAGGGGGGAAATGGACCACATCTGTTCATACCTGCGGTAAAATCATTGCAAGGAGGAGACCCAGTCCTTGGGACTTCCTGGAAAAGGTGACCTGATAGGAAGGCCAGGGGACAGGCGAGTTCCCAGAAGAAGAACAGATGGCTGGGGCCTGACACAGACCATCTGTTCCCACATCCTCCTCCGTGCTGAAACGGAGAAGGATTCAACCTCGTCACCTTCGAAGCATCTGCACTTCGACTCCAAAGGGGTCACGTCCCCAGAACACCAGGGGTAGGCAAGCAGCAGCCCTGAAGAGAACATCCTCGATCAGCCCACTCCTAGCCCAGTCTTCTGTATGGAACCAGTTTAAGAGTTTACAAGAGTCCCAAAGGGATCCCCAGCTGTGAGATCAGCCTTCGGAGCCCCCCCCCCCCCCCCCCCCCCCCCCCCAGAANACCCAGAGAGACCAGGTGACTGTAGTTCTCCAGCATTACATCCCTGTAAAGGGCCCTCTGAGCGGCGCTCAGCTGCGCCCACTCGTCCCGGGTGAAGAGCACGACCACGTCCTTGAAGGTCACGGATTCCTGTAACAGCAAACCCGTCCCTGGTGACCCGCGGTGACCCCCTCCGACAGCACTCTGGGAGTCCCCAGGAGCCAGCTGAGAGGTGCGGGACTGTTAGCATAGTGCGGGGCTGGTGTTCTGTGACAACGTAAGCATTTTCTCAGGGTGTCCTAATGGCTGAGCCTTATCAGACTTTACTTCCGGCCTTGAAGAAACACGTATTGTGGAGAAGATGCGACTCCTCAGCACCGAGACTTCATACTTGCTGTTCATTTTGCCCCAAACATTTTCTCCCGTCACCCTCAATCTGCCCAGCCCTGCCTCTACCCCGCCCCATGACCAAATCCTACCCAGGCCTCGGTTTCCACACTTCCTCCTGGGCGCAGCCTTCCTCAACTCCCTTCTCACCTGTGCAGGCCCAGCAAAGCACTGTCCCACTTTGTTGTGAGTTCTCATTTACTTTCGGATTCCCCCCACTGGGCTGTTAACTCCAAGAAGGTAGGGACAGTTTCCACATCTCTCATCTTTCCAGCATGTCTTAGAGAACATGGCCCATGTACCCAGCGCCTATTACTTGAAGCTTAGCAACTCCGGCTTGTCTTCGGCTGCTCAACCTGCTCACCCCCAAAATATATACACGGTTCCCATAGGAATAGTCATTCTGGACAATATGACCTTGTCCCCTCTGATCACAATTAGCGCCTTCCTTGGAAACTTCTTGGCTGAGAAGCCTAGAGAGCTGGTGTGCCCTGAGAAGGAGTTAAGGAGAAGCCCAGAGAAGAAAGCCAAGGGTCTATCTCTCTCTCTCTCTCTCTCTCTCTCTCTCTCTCTCTCTATATATATATATATATATATACACATATAGGAGCAATGGGGTCAGGCCTCCAGCTGAGACTGGATTAAGAAAAAAGCTCTTGGTCAGGGTAAAAAAACAAGCCCATCCTCTTCAACCTCTACTTTCAAAACTTTTAAGGCAATTTAGGGGGGAACCCTGCAGCAACTCCCCACTCACCTGGACCATGGTTGGCAGGTGCCTGACGGCCATTCCTTCTTTCATAAGCCCTTTCAGGGACCGGCAGAGCGGGACTTAGGCTAGAAACTTCTACACACCTGTTATGAGGAGAACTGGGTTAAAAGAGATCACAGGACAGTCCAGACTGAGGCTGTGAGCAGTCACATCCTGGCAGTCCTCCAATACCCTGAATCAGTAGATTTTTGGTTCCTATTTGCTCCCAATTCTCTCTCCTCTTTCTGAGGATAGTTCTGCTGGCCTCCACTGTAAAGGGAATCCCTCCCAGCCATTCCCAGCCCTCACACTTTCCCCCAGCATCTGAGTCAAATCCTCCACATCTTCCCTTCTGTATCTTAAATATGTGGGCTTTTCCTTGCAGAAAGCACCCTTCAGCCCCAGATCCCAGGCTTTCTACCCACCCTCTGGCCTTTACCCTTAAGTTACCCTGACAGGTCTCAACAGAAGTTTCTCCCCTGCCTGGGAGGGGAATGGAGGAAGTGGGGAAGGATGGTCTTTTTTCTCCTCCAGAGGCAAGCTAGGACGGCTGGATCTTCACTGTCAAGGCCTCTGGGGCCAAGCCCTTCTCTGAGCTCAGGCCTCTCCCCCTCAGGGGCCCAGTCTGGGTGACAAAGAGCCAGAGGTGGGCAAGAGGCAGTGCATTTGTGAGGCTGGGTGGCGGGGAGGGTGCTGGGAGTCTCATTCATACAACCCACCCTCCGGCCCCCGACCCGGTCCCCGCGGGAGCTGCTGCTGCGAAAGCGGCTGCCCCGGCCTCGGCGAGGTCCGCAGACAGGGCTCCGACCCAGCCCGGAGCATCCACGCCCGAAGCGTCCACCGGCTTCCCGAAGTTGGCTCCTCCGAGACACACGCAGAGGCCCGGACCGCATCCTCCTCCACATGCACACTCACATTCGGACCCTAAAACCAACAGCCCGCACCTGGCCGTCCTCCCCTTTCCTCTTTAGAATCAAACCTCAGCCATATGTCCCGGCAAGTTCAGGGCATCCGATCAGCGTCCTCCAGAACGGACTACGACCCGTACTTACTCGGCCTTCTTTCCCTCTGCCCTTGACCCCCGGGCCCGACCACCCCACGGCCGCTCCCGCTCTCCCGACGCGGCTCTGGCCACCGTGCCTGGTCACCACCGGATTGCCCTTCGAGGAGCCTCTGCCCGCGGCGAGAAACCGCAACCGCCACATCGCAGGCGGAACACAATGAGCTGGAGTCGGCAGCCCGGGTCGGAACTGCGCTTGCGCGTTGCCCGGGGAGCCGCTGAGCCGAATACCCGCGAGTCCGAGGACTGCAACCCTTCGGCTTCCCAGACTCCACTTCCCAGAGGGCGAAGCGCTGGCCTGCGCTAGGCGGAGAAAGTGATATCATGCGCCTGCGCAGATAGGGCCTCGCCCTTCACGACTCCTGGCAGCTTTGCGTACTGAAACTACATTTCCCAGAGGCTACGGCAGGGTCGTCGCGGTGCCCCTAGCGCAGCTCTTCCCCGTGCGCTTTCGTTCCGTTCTAGTCAGACTCGGAGTCCACCTCAGCCCTGAAGTAACGCCCGGGAAAGGTAGAGACCAGCGAGAAGTTGACGACGGGATAAAGTGAGGAGCGGTCCCGAGGACGGAGTAAGAGGTGAGAAGCCGCAAAAGGCGCCTTCCTGAAGGAGGATCGCGCGGGGACGACCACCTTTGTAGCGGTGTGGCCCGGGGGCCGGGCGGGGGCGCGAGGCAGGGGTGCGGGGCCGGCGGCGGGGACCGGGGTGGCGGCCACGGGGCCCGGGATAAGCGCCAAGGAGGTCGAGTGGACCTGGAGGTCGGCGGCTCGCCGGGGGAGGAAGGTGCCCGGAGGCCGCGGTGGCATTCATTTCTGCGGGGGCGGGCGGGGATGGGGTGACCTGTGGGAAATCCCACTGGGGATGTTAAGTTGCCTCTGAATACACGTTTTCGCGGAGCTCGGGGAGGAAAGAAGAGGTTTTAACTTTGTCAGTGGTGACTTTAAAAAAAAAAAAAAGTAAAAAATGTGACCTGAGGCTTGTCAGGGAACTGTCGGCTTAGGAAGCAGGGTGACTTAGGTCACACGACAGCCTTCTGTTTGGGGTTTTATGGAAGATTTCATCCTCTGGACACTTTGGGAGCACGTGTGTGTCAGGCACTGTTCTAGGGTCTGGGGAGAGAGCAGTGGAACCTGCGCTTGGACAGTGTCAGGAAACCTGGGACAGTGGGCGGGGGTGGGGAGGATGTTAAGTCGTGTTTTGGGAAATCTTCTTTGAAGAGGGAACACGTGAGCAGAGACTGGACTCCTGCGAGGGAGGCAACCGTGTGAATACGTGGGGGAAGAGCCATGTAAGGGGAGGGGTCGGCGAGGTCCCGAGACAGCAGTGTGTCCTTGCTGAGCCTGAGGCTTTGCAAGGCTGGAGGGACTGGAGAGGGCACAGTGAACACAAGGGAGCGTTGGACGGGAGGTTTGAAGGGGACCAGGGGTCTTGAAGGCCATCAGAAGACCTTTGGATTCGTTCCGTGCGGGATGGGCAACCACTGAAGGAGTCTGCGCGAGAGTGACGTGGCAGAGCACATTTTGACATTTTGCGGGGGAAGGGGGGGAGAGCCTCTAGTGGGGTCAGAGGCAATACAGGGAAACTAGGCAGGAGGCTGTTACAACAGTCCCGGGGAGGGACCGCCTCCCACAGTGACATAATCTTGCTGCGTACACGGCACTGGTTTTGAGGGTCTAGTGATTCTAAGACAATTTTGTGGATGCCATGCTAAGGAATCTGAATGTTATTTTGTTTCCAGGTAATTGAGGAATCTGAATGTTATTTTGTTTCCAGGTAATTGAGGATTCTAAGACAATTTTCTGGATGCCATGCTAAGGAATCTGAATGTTATTTTGTTTCCAGGTAATTGAGGATGATAGTAACATATTTATGGAGCACAAACTATGTGTTGGGCACTTTTATAAGCACTTTACATGGGTATCTACCGTAATCCGAAGCAACGCGGTTTGCGCTACTAAGAATAAGAAAAGTGAAGCACCGAGATGTTAAGTGTCTTGCCCGAGGCTTCATGTCTACTAAGTGGAACCCGGAGTCCTGGCCCTGGTGATAGAGGAGAGGTACAGAGACTGTCGTTCTTACTTGTTGCCCAGAATGACTGAGAACTGACATACAAGGGCCTAAGGCATCCAAAACTCCTGAAAAAGTAGTGCAGCCTCCATGTATCTGACCCATTTCTCCAGCTGCTTCCTCTAAAGGTTAATATTTCACCAATTTTGAGTTATTGCATCGTCTTAGGCTTCATTGTTTCATTCTTCCTCTCCCCCTTGTCCTGTGCCTTCCTTCTGACCCTTTATTTTGCTGCTGTCTTTATCATTTTCATCTACTTTCTATCCATGTCTTCTCTCTGCCTCCTCTAGAAAAAATATGTGAAGGTAAAGGAGGAAACTAGGTGTAAGGGACAAATATAAAAGATCTAATTTTCCAAGGATACAGTTGTTTCATTCCCCCTCTGTCTTTGTTCCAGCTCCCAAGAGTTAGAGCTTAGAGGTCACATAGCCCAAAGAGACTGACCTGCCCGGGGACCCAGTGTCCACAGGGATCCTCTTCCATTGCCACCCACAAACATCTTCTGTACCCATCACTTCCTGAGTCCCACCTCTCCCCGTGAAAAATTCCCTTCCTTTGAAAAAGTTTCCTTTAGCTTCTGTCTCTGTCCCAATCCTGTTTTCCCACTTTGAGCTCCCCATCCCTTCCATCCTGCACCTTCGACTCTCCCACACCTCTTCTTTTCAGTGGCCATGTAAACATACTCTCGCCAGACTGTTCGTTGGCCATAACAACACCTTGCTCAAACCTCCTTTTCTTTGCCTGCCTCCACTTTAGAGGCTGGAAGAGTATTTCTTTTCTCAGCCTCCTTTTGTTCCTGGCCTCCATATGACACAGCTGTGCTCAATGAGATGTAAGGCAAAATCTGCTGAGGGGCTTCTAGGACAACCTTTTTTGAGAAAAGGCACAGATGTTGCTAGTGCTTCCCACCCCATTCTTCCTGCCTTGAATGCAGATACTTTACCTGAAGCAGAGCGGCCATGATATGACCATGATAGAAAAGCCATAAAACTAAAGACATTGAATTAATTTTGTCTCTGAAACAATGCCACCCACCTCCAGATTTGTTATGTGAGAAAAAAAAAAAAATTCCTGCTTGCTTGTAAGCCTTGTTAACTGGGCTTTCCAGTATTTGTAGCCATAAAGCTCTTCTGACAGATACGCCCACTCTCAATGCCAGTCTCCTTCTAGTTATCTTTCTCAGTATCTCCTTTCTCAGGCAAGCTAATGAGTCCTTTTCAACCTTTAATTCACTCTTCAACCCACTAATATTTAACAAAGGTTATCAGTAACCAAAACCAAAGGCCATTTTTAATTTTTATCTTACTTTAACCCTCTATGGCATATGAAAATATTAACTATTCTTACCTTATGTGAAATTCTTTTACCTTTGTGCCACCATCTTCTAATTTTTCCTTCTGTTTTTCATTTTCCTTTTGGTTGCTGTTTCCTCTCAGCTCCTCCTGGTTTCACTTCCTCCACTTCCCGTTCAATGACAGTACTCTGAGAGTACCCTTCGTAACTGTCCTGCCAGTTATTCTAGTGTCTATCAGGAATCTTCACTTGGATACTCAGACTCATTAAAATGACCCCAGACTGAACTTACCATTGCCCTCAAAAGTCGGTCAACTTTATGTATTCTTAATTATGGCACTCCATCCACCCAAATAAATTCAAGTTACATTTAATCAGTTACCAGATTATCTAGATTCTGCCTCATTATTGTTTGAATTCTTCCTTTCCTCTCCCATCCCATGGCCAGTTTTTTAGGTTAGCCCTTGAAAAACAAAGACTGTATCTTATCCATTTTGATCTTCTAATCATGTCTATTATATATTTAGCACTTAATAAGTATGTATGAATAAATGAAACTGTTTTAACCACTGTCATCACTAGAGGTATATAAAACCTACGATTGTTTTGAATATGTTTTGAATTGCAAAGATGTTGTTAATGTGTCACATTTGTGTCCATTAGTGTTTAGCCTTTTCTTCTTTCCCTTTGATAGAGTATGGCACAAAGATACATATTTGAATCCTATGTACTTAGAGACTATATTTAAGTTATACTGTTTTCTAAATAATTAGGTTACTTAACAGTAGTTTAATGCCTGTTATTTGAGAAGTCAGAATAGCATGCTGTTGCATTAAGATCTGTACAACTATTCCATCACCTGGGTAGCAACCAGCCTGTGTTTTAGGGGAGAAAATAACAGTGCAGGGGGAAGGGAGGGACATGGATGGATAATAACAGGATTTGGTAGACATAGAGAATTTTGACTCAAAACATCCAGGGAAACCAGATTGTGGAATAGGAGCATCTAGATAACATATATAACATGGTAAAAGATCAAGGATTTCCCAGTATTGGTTATATTTATAGGTTTATAGCATTTTAGAGGTAATAGGGATCCTGGAGACCTTCTAAGCTCAAAATCCCTCATTTACCAAATAAGGACACTGTGACCTGGTGAAAGTAGGTGACTTGTCCAAGTTAGTGGCAGATCAGGACTACATACCAGGTCTTTGGGCTGTCCAGTTTAGCACTCTCACCTTTTCTCTCCAGTGTGAAGTCTCTGATATCCAAAGGAGATCTACAGTATGACACAATAGAACTTATCTTTAGCACAAATCTCCATCGTTTAGAACATTAGCTATTTAAACCTTCTGGTGTAAAGGAGTGTTTTACATTCTGAATTAAGATTTCTCTGTTTTATATGGTTTCTTTGCAGTGGTATTATCTGATATAGTAACTTATACTTCAACTGAAAGATTCCTACAATCATTACATTTATTAGGTTTCTATGTTACATGACTTCCTGATTACCACTGAAGAGTTAATCCTGGTGAAGGATTCAATGAAAACTCAACTCACGTATGAGTCCTCTGATGTCGCGTAAGGTTTGTGCTCCGACTGAAGGCTTTTCCACATTCGTTACACTGATATGGTTTCTCTCCTGTATGAGTTCTCTGATGCACTATAAGGGATGAATTCTTAATGAAGGCTTTTCCACACTGATCACATTCATAGGGTTTCTCACCGGTATGAATTCTTTGATGTTCAATAAGGTATGCAGTCTGGCTGAAAGCCTTTCCACATTCATTGCATTCATAAGGTTTCTCTCCAGTATGAATAACCTGATGTACAGTAAGGGAAGATCGCCCAGTGAAATGTTTTCCACATACCATACATTCATAAGGTTTCTCTCCAGTATGAATTCTCCGATGTTGAGTAAGAGATGAATTCTTGCTGAAAGCTTTTCCACACTGATTACATTCAAAAGGTTTTACTCCAGAATGAAGTCTCTGGTGTTCTATAAGGTATGTACTTTGGCTAAAGGATTTCCCACATTTGTTACATTTGTAGGGTTTTTCTCCAGTGTGATTTCGTTGATGCAGAGTAAGGGTTGAGCTTTTACTAAAGGCTTTTCCACATTCACTACACTCATAGGGTTTTTCTCCAGTATGACTTCTCTGATGTACAATAAGGTGCATGCTCTGACTGAAGGCTTTCCCACATTCATTGCATTCATAGGGTTTTTCTCCTGTGTGAGTTCTCTGATGCACTGTAAGATTCATGCTTTGGGTAAAAGCTTTCCCACATTCGTTACATTTGTACGGTTTCTCTCCAGTATGAATCCTTTCATGTTGAATAAGGGATGAATTCTTACGGAAAGCTTTTCCACACTCTTTACACTGATAGGGTTTCTCTCCAGTGTGAGTTCTTTGATGAACAGTAAGGTTCATGCTCTGGCTGAATGTTTTCCCGCATTCGTTACATTTGTAGGGTTTCTCTCCAGTATGAATTCTTTGATGTACAGTAAGGGAGGAGCGTTCAATAAAGTGCTTCCCACATACATTACACTTATAGGGTTTCTCCCCGGTATGAATCCTCTGGTGCTTAAGAAGAGATGAGCTCTGGCTGAAGGTTTTCCCGCATTCATTACATTCATAGATTTTCTTTCCTACAAACATACTTTGCGTTTTAATTAATTCAGAATTCTGTTTAGTGTCTTCTCCGTGTGAATTCTGATTATGGGGCCTTTGTCCCACAGGAATACTTTGTTGTATATCAAGGATTGACCCCTGACTAGAACGTCGTTCAAATTCATGACCTTCACATGCCCTCCTCTCAGGGAGGGTTTCCTTATGAGTAATGGCCACTTGGCGCAGATGTCTGTCCTGGGTTTTCTGTCACCCATCTAACCAATTATCAGGTTCCCAGGCTTCCCCTAAAGAAGAAGGCCAGAGACCTTCCCTTTCCATTATTACCCCATAGGATAAATCTTCAGTAATGCTGGGCTTTGTAGTTGTTCTTTGGTTTCAAGTCTTGTCTCCCAGTCTGAAAAAAATAAAAAATTCAAATACACATTGGTTTCTGTGCTGGGAGACAAAAAACTGTATAAGGTGGGAATGAAAGAAACAGAATAACTGTGGGGCACATGTGAGAGCTTTAAAAGATGTCCCTACAGGGGTGCCTGGGTGGCACAGTGGTTAACCGTCTGCCTTCTCACGGCGTGATCCCGGCGTTATGGGATCGAGCCCCACATCAGGCTCCTCTGCTATGAGCCTGCTTCTTCCTCTCCCACTCCCCCTGCTTGTGTTCCCTCTCTCGCTGGCTGTCTCTATCTCTGTTAAATAAATAAATAAAATCTTTAAAAAAAAAAAAAAAAGGATGTCCCTACAATTAGGAAGAAAACCAGAAGGGAGGGAAAGAACAGTGAACCAGTCCATAAATAACAGGAGAACTAGAGGAGATAGTAAACAGAGAAAAGAGTAAGCCTATGTATCAGGAGGGATGGACACTGAAATCACTGACCTCTGGACAAGGCTGAATAATGGAGATGGAATGAAGGGAAAATATACAGACAGGCTGGGATCAGGGGGAGGCCGATCAGAAAGCCCTGCCACATTGTACCTGATATTCCCACCAGCAGTTTCTTCCCCCCTGCAATGCTGCCTCTAATTCTGACACTAAATCTTTGTACAACACTGCAGTGTGACACTGCAAAAGATTATTGGCTCTGGAGTCAGACACACTTGGGCTTAAACTCTGGCTGTTAACTTACCCTCTGGGAGTTTTCACAGATATAAAATAAAGATAAAAATAATCTGATGAGGATTAAGTAAGACAATGCATATAAACTACCCTTCAGGAATATGCTTATTTGGAACATAAAATACCACAGCCTACTTGAAACTTAAAGGAGGATGACACAATCTAAAGGTTCCCCCCACCACCAACTTTCAACAGGCTACAAGTTTCTCATTCTCTTTAGGTAAGAGGGTCTGACAGAGCCCTACCGTTTCCTAAATAGCCATTCGTTAGAGATGTGAACTGGTGGCAGGGAGAGGGAAAGCAGGATCTGTTGAGCTGCTTGAGATGGGGCTGAAGGAAGGACCTTGTGGCCACTCAGACTTTATTTTCTCAGATTCCACTTATCCTCAACAAAATGGCTGGGGGGGGGGGCAATGAGAGGCAGAGGACAGAAAACTACAATCTGAGAATCAGCTGTCAGCTTGATCAAAATTACCACAGCCAAGATCAACACTAAACCAACAAACCAAAGGCCTGTGGGCAGGAGGCTTTACTATGAAGCATGAAGGATGCATTAACTGGACCGCCTCCTTGCAACCTGAGCTGCTTATGTAAAATAAGAGAAAAAGTGGAAAGCCACGCAGGTCCACTTCTAAAACACATACACCACCAGGTAATCCCAGAAAGGACCTATCCAATCGAGTGTGAATATCAACAGGCAACACATGAACTGGAGGCCGCCTCCTGCCCCATCACTGTATCACATCCAACTGTGCAATCAAAACTCTACCCAGTAAACAACATAAAGGGCAAAGGAGGAGCCATTCATACTGCTAGACAAATACAAACTCCAGACAGTACTGCCCTCATTCAAAGATAAATGATACACAGAAAATAACAAATGTGGAAATTATGTAGAGGTTCAAGAAATAAAATTTTAAAATAATAAAAACAGGAGAATGAGGAAAAAACATAAAAACCACCTGGAAAATAAACACTGGAAGAAAAATGAAATGCTTCCAGTCATCAAAAGGCATCAAAAAGGAAGCAAACAAAAACAGTGACATACTGGGAAGAGATCTTTGCAACACATGGCCCACACAGGACTAGAAACTAGATCTGGAAAACAATGTCCATGGAACAGTAAGCCCACCAGAAGAATGGGCAAAAGACTTAAACAGGCACTTAAGAAAAGGAAACGTTGGTGGTGAGTTAACAAGCAAAGATACCCAATCTCAACAGTAACCAGGAGAAGAGAGATTAAAGCTCCAATGAGTAACATCCACCTGAGTAAAAAAATTTGAAAAGTGTAGACTGGTAGCTTCAGATTTTAGAAAGATGAGCTGTAATGGGAACTTTTATATTACTGCTGGTGGAAATGTAATTTGGTTCAGGTGTCTGAAAACGTTTAACACTACCTAGTAATGTAAGACAGGCACACAGACTGGGATTTAACAAACCCACCAGCAGGTACATACGCTTAGGGAATCTGCTTTGCAAAGGTACACCACAATTCATAATTTTTAAGGTAACATTGTGCACAAGAGCAAAGAACTGGAAATCACCCAAGTGTTACCAACAATAGAATGGATAACTAAATTGTGAAGTATTTATGACAACAGGATAATTGAAAACAGTGAATGTTAAGGATGTCCTGTTTGTGTCTCTCCAAAACTCATGTGTTGAAGCCTGATTCCCAATAAGATAAGTTTAGGAGGGGGAGGACCTTCGGAAGTCATTGAGTCATGAAGGTAAAGCCCTTGTGAGAAGTGACACACAAAACAGAGCTTGCTTCCCCTCCCTCTGCTGTCATGTGCAGATGCAATGTGAGGGCAGCTGTCTATGAAGCAGGAGGAGGGCCCTCACCAGAAAGTCAACCATGCTGGCCTCCCATCTTAGACTTCCTGCCTCCAGGAACTATGAGAAATAGATGGCGGATGTTAGAGCTACCAAGTCTATGGTGTTCAGTTATAGCAGCCCGAACCAACAGAGAACATTAACCAAAGCTACATAGGATAATCAGAATGAATAAATAATTTAAGCAAAGTCACACAAAAATATATATAGTAAGAGTCCATTCAGATAAAGTTTAAAAACATACTAAAACTAAATGTATTGTTTAGAGATCCCTTTATGGATGGCAATACTGTAAGGAAAAGCAAGGAAAGGGAATTATCACAAACACGAGAAGAATGGTTATGTCTTGGGTAAGAGGATGTGAATGAGGAGGCTCACACAAAGCATGTCTAAGATAGTGGCAATGTTCTGTTTCCGAACCTGGGTTCTAGTGCCAGGATGTTTGCTTTCCTTATTCGTTCATCTGTATTGTCATGAACCATAAAGAGAAGCAGTATGGCATAATGGTTAAGACAACAACTTTGGAGCCAGGCCTGGGTCCATTTAGCTGTGTGACCTTGGGCAGGTTACTTAACCTGTCTGTGCTCCTGTTTCCTCATCTGTTAAATGGCACCTATTGTATAGTGTTGATATAAGAACAAAAATTAGTGGGGCGCCTGGGTGGCTCAGTCGTTAAGCATCTGCCTTTGGCTCAGGGCATGAGACTAGAGTCCTGGGATCGAGCCCCGCATAGGGCTCCCTGCTGTCCACTGGGAGCCTGCTTCTTCCTCTCCCACTCCCCCTGCTTGTGTTCCCTCTCTCGCTGGCTGTCTCTCTCTCTGTCAAATAAATTAAAATTAAAAAAAAAGAACAAAAATTAGTTAATATTTATAAAGAACTTAGAAGAATATGTAGATTTTTTGCAAAATAGTACATGTATTTTACATATTCTTCTGTATATATGGCATTTCTAAAAATGAGAACAAAATATTTGCTATTTTGTAAAATACTAAATAATTTTAAGTTGAAACATCACTATATACTAAAGAAAACGTAATAGTAAGACTCAGTATAGCTTCATGGAATTTGGAGATCTAATTTAAAAAGTTAATTCTGGAGATTTGCTGTGGGAAAAGAAAAATGGATTACCAATAACTTTTTAAAAAACTGACTGAAGCAATTGCTCCAAGAACATGGAATACCAAAGACAGTGAAGCCATCTCTACAAGGGACTGAGGAAAGACCAATGTGACTCAAGAATTGCCCCTGTCCAGTACTCTATACATGCGCAGAGAAAACCAAAACACACATTCTTAAACATGAAAGATTTAGTAATTATAGCACTCCTATGCCATTCCTGAAATATTACTTAGATATTCGATTTGAACAAATGATTTATCTAGGAGTTCCAGAATGCTTGCTATTAGGAATCTATTACTATATTAATAGGACATGAGGAAAAGGACACGTGACCAACCTGAGGGATACTTCAAAAGTATCTGATAATATCCAATGCTGGATCCTGATTTAAAAATAAAATTATAAGCAACATACCAAGCATACACATAAAATAATAGAATTCACACTAACAAAAGAATCAAGGAAAGGATGCTTACTATTTAATATTGTTCCCATAGTGTGACCAGTACATCAGACAACTTAGAGGGGAGGAAATTTTACTTTTCTCAGATCACATGACTGTATCCCTGGAAAACAAAATTCTTAGGGTAGCTGTACTCCGAATTAGTGAAGTGTTGAGGGGTTGGGACTGGAGCACTAAGGATCAAAAACTGTAGCTCTTCTAGGACTGGATGAGGTCTCAGATGCTTGCTATTTTGCTGTCTCATTAAACAAGGACCCTGTAACAGGCACAGCAATGTGCTTGGCCAGGATAAGGGTTCGTGGACTGTTAGTTGTTATCATTACCATTATTATTTCGTGTTAAACAATATACAGCCCCCTCTTCCTTACTTCCTAAACAGGACTTTCGAGTGATAGCCCATACTCCCTTATTGTCTTAGAATGTCTAGTTATAGGGTTTATGTAATTTTGGTACACGTCAGGACATGAACAAGAGCCCCCAGGACAGAGGCATCTGAGAGAACACAGATCCTTTCAGTCTGTATGGCTGACACTAGCCACAGTAGAGGCCAAGAGCCTGCAGAGAACTGGGGTGGGTACAGCTCTCGGGCAGCAGGTCCTGCTCGGCAAGTCAATTCATTTCTTTTTGTCTTTCTTCAATCCCCTGTGTAGTCGGTAAGTTACTCCTTCCACTGCACCAGATAATTTCAATATTCACCTGACTGGACTTCCTACTGAACAGTCTTGCTACTGTACAGGGCATTCTCCATGTAGCAGCCAGATGGAGCCTCTGAACATGAAATATCTCTTCAAGAAATATCTATTGAGCCAGGTGCTGATTAAGGTGCTAACAATGAACAAAACACATTTCTGCCCTTAAGGAAATTGTATTTCCATGAGAGAAAGAGGGGCAATCAACATAATAAATAAGTAAAATACTTAGAATTTAGAAGGCCTACCTCATGGGAAAAATAAAAGCAATAATATGGAAATAGGGAACGTGATGGGTGAGAGGAATGGTTTGTAATTTCACATAGAGTCTTCAGGAAAGGCCACAATGAAAAGGTGATACTGAAGCCAAGACTTTAGGGACCAAGGAGGGAGTCACAGGACTACTGAAGGGAAAGCATCCCACACAGCAGGAAGTAGCAGTGCTGAGGCCTCGGGGCAGATGTGGGCCTGCCCTGTGTAAGGATCAATGCACTGTGGATACGTCTACGTGTATGATGGTCTTTCAGATTAGTTTTCCTATTAATGGAGGCAAAGACATGTGTTTGTACCAAACACGAGGGAGTCTCAGGTTAGCATGAAGGTAAACAGGAACTCTGTAACTAAGTATATAAATTCCATGTATGTACATATATGTTAACACGTGTGTGCGCACACAAACACACACAGAGTCACCCATTCTCATTCTGAGAATGATACAAAATCGTGTATAAAACACAAATAATAGGTTTCTACGTTTAGTAGAAATAGTATAGTAAATATAGATAGTAAAGGGTGGCTTCCTGGAGAGCTTAAAATGTTACAGAAGCCCTAACTGTATCTTATTTTATAGACATAATCTTTGGTAATAGATTTTAATACTACGCACATGTTCTTGTTTGTTTCCTTCATGACTGTACTTCACCAGCGGATTTAAGTCTAATGACCACTGATTTGGGGCTAAAAATTCACTGCTTTCCACATTACTAATAATTCCCATCTGTGTTTCAACATTAACAAGTTTATGCTGTCTCTAACAGAACTTCTCTCTGTATATTTTCTACTCAGCTTTTATAAAATAGAGGCAAAATCTAATGAAGCTTTCCAAAACTATACACATGAAAACCTTAGTACAGAAAAAGAAAACAATCATCCGGGGCACCTGGGTGGCTCAGTCGGTGAAGCATCTGACTCTTGATTTTGGCTCAGGTCATGGTCTCAGGGTTGTGGGATTGAGCCCTGTGTCGGGCTGTGTGCTGAGCCTGGAGTCTGCTTAAGATTCTTTCTCTCTCCCTCTGCCCCTCCCTGCCCCCCACAAGCTCACACACACTCTCTCTCTTTAAGGAAAAAAAAAAAAAAAGGAAAGAAAAGAAAGAAAACAATCATCTAAAAGAAAAATTGGGCCGTGACCTAGAGGTTCTATCTTTGCTAGATGTACTTGGAAATAAGTCACAGCAAGGCAGGGAAAGAAAGCTGTAACTTTTTTGTTTCAGAATTAGCATTAAACTCGAAGGCAGAAACAAAACAAAACAAGAAACCTGTGTTCAACTTCTGGCATGTCATTCCCCCTTTGAACCCGTCTCTCCCACTGAGAGGAGGGCTGGCAGTACCTACCCCATAGGATGGTTATGAGGAGTGAGTCATGATGGCTGGAGAAGAGCTGAGCACAGCACTCAGTCCTCCACGCTTTCTTGTCTTGGTTTTGAACAGAAGACTAAATGGTACCTTAATCTGGCAGTAACATTGAAGAAAATCTGGAAAAAACAAGACCCACAATTAGCACACCACCCATTTTTCGGGCTTCATCCTATGGCTCCACTTTTCTGGGTCTTTAGTTTCTCCTCTCTGCTCCCGTAAATACACTTGAGTCTCTTCACTGGTAAACAAAGCAGAGGCGCTCGACCTCTGACTTGTCTCAGCTCTTGCCCTTTCTTCCTTTTCCTCTAAAGTGAACCCTGTTGAAAAAACTGTCTGTAATGTCTTTACTTGTTTGCTTCTTTACTCATCTACCCACAGCACATTTCCCTCTGCACCAAGAGTGCTCTTCTCCAGGCCAGATCCTTAATGCCCTTCTAGCTAAGGCCAACAGCACCCTCCAGTTCTCACTTGGCATGCTGTACTCTCCCACTGCTTCTCTCTTCCTTTGGTTCGCCCTACATTCTCTCCTTCTCCTTTGACAACTCTTTCTGTCCCCTTCACTGTGGCATCTTTGGCCCCAAGTCAATCTTATTGTCCTTTAGGGTTCCGTCCTTGCTGCCTTGACCTTCTCATTCCCTCTCCCTGATCATTAATAATACTCATTGATATGAATGTCACAGGATTATAACTTTCAAATCTGTATTTTCACTTATTTTCTAAAAATTCTACTTGATGCCATTCAGTATTCACTTAACGAACATATATTAAATACCTACTCTGGCAGGCAACGTGCCAGGCAGGAGACATAAAGCAAAGTTAGCTCAATCATGACAATTCAGTGAGCCTGCATACTAGTGGCTAGACAGACATTCAGAGAGACAAGGCAAATATAATGTGAAATGGATTCATAAACAATGAAGAATATTTAGGATTTAGCCCAGTGGAGAAGCCTGAAAGACCAATAAAGAAGAGAGAGGAAAACCCAGGATCAAGAATACATGTGTTTGGGGCGCCTGGGTGGCACAGCGGTTAAGCGTCTGCCTTCGGCTCAGGGCGTGATCCCGGCATTATGGGATCGAGCCCCACATCAGGCTCCTATGCTATGAGCCTGCTTCTTCCTCTCCCTCTCCCCCTGCTTGTCTTCCCTTTCTCGCTGGCTGTCTCTATCTCTGTCGAATAAATAAAATCTTTAAAAAAAAANAAAAAAAAAAAAAAAAAAAAGAATACATGTGTTTGCCTCTGCTGCCTCCAGAAAACCCACCAAAATGACAGTAGGATAATGAAAAAGGCATCTATAAACCTACCAAAGTAATCTAGAGAACAAAGGAAAAATGCTGTATACATATACTAAAAAATGAAACAAACCAAAAAAATAACTTAAATATTCTTGTATAGACAAAAGAAATTCATGTATGCATTTAAAAAGATTGCTATTAAGAAAGAAGGAACACTCAGAATGAGAAGAAGGCCCATAGAAATTTAATAAAAAATAGAAATAAATTTTTTTCAGAGAAGGACGGAAAGACTAAGGAAATCTTTACATCTCCTGGCAGTCTTCCCTTCAAACAAGGCCATGCAGTCAACCACAGGGTCTTTGCACCTGTTCCCTGGGCCCAGAATGGTCTACATGGCCCATCACTTTGTGAGTTATCTATTCAACAGCCACCTTCAAGGAGAGGCCCTCTCTGATCACTCCGTCTAAAATAAAGCTTCTGTTAACTGATCTAGTTCCCTTATGCTGCTTGCTTTTTCCACACAGCACTAAGACTCTACGCTATTCATTTCCTTCCTTTCCTTTCCCTTCTCCCTCCATGCTTGCTTTCTTTATTAATTTACTATCTCCCCCACTAGACTATAAGCTCCACGGGGAAACTGCCTGTCTTGTTTATTGCTATAGCCACAGTGCTAGGAACAGGGCCTCGTGCTCACAAAATGTTTGTTGAATGAAAAAATTATTTACATAAGAATAAATACATATAGCAATAGTAATCAAACCACAGAATCTATAGTAAAGGCAATTAAAGCCACCATAAGGGATCATTTTATATCTAATAAATTAGCATTAAAAGGCATAAAATATCCAAAGTTGTGCAATATGTAGCAAGAGCCATAAAAAATACATCTTTTGACCCAGTGATTCTTGTAAAATCCCATCCTTTAGAAAGCTTACTGGAAACTGCTGCAATGTTCGTAAGATTCTTTTTTTCCTGTCAGTACGTTCTTTTATTGATTTCTTTTCTTGCTTTATACTTCGGTAACCATACACTATTCAGAGATTAAAAAAAAATATGTGTCTATCTCTTTAATTTAAAAAATGTTTAAGAAGAAATGGTGATCAATGCTTTCATATTGAGTAGAGAATATAAGACTGTAAAATGTATTTTTTCAGAGGAAAGTCAGCAATAACTTCTAACAAATTTCATTTGTGAGGGGGATTAGAAACAGTTAACAAAGATTGAGAGGCATTAAGTGCTTAGAGGAGAATGGGGTGCAGTTGAAAATTTAGGAATCAGAAAGGGAATGTATAAAACGTGAGGTTACTAGTGAAAATAACAAGGCTAAAGTCATCTTCATTTGTTTTTAAATGAAGACTATAAAACACATATACAAGTTTGCAGCTGAGGAAGAAAAACATTAGTTTCCTTTAAGAAAGCTGACAAAGGTTTAAATGAATAAGGGAAAGAAAGCCATGGATACAGGTTATGGCCAATAGGAAAAACGCATGAAATAGGAAAGAGAATGTAACATGGAGGAAGATAGAAAGACAGGGATTCAAAATACAGATGAAGACAGCAAAGCAATAATAATTGGTAAAATTTACTGATGTTCACAGCAATTAATGTGTGCCAAAAGTGTAGTAACTCATTTAACCCTCCTACACTATTCCCTCCCTCCACAGTGAGGACTCTTGCGAGACAGAGGAAGGAGGAGTGATATGAGTAATGCAGAGGCCTTTGAGAGAATATACTGCAGGCAGGGATGCAGGTCCCTCCTGGAGACCCAGGGAGCTCTGCGGTGATTTCTCCCAAGGGGACACACTCATATAACAAGTCCCTGCAGCCTGATCCGTACCTGGAGAGAGGCATGCTGAAAGTTCTTTCTTCATCCAGCTCAGTTCTTCGAGTTCCAGCTGAGAAATCACATTTGGTTTGGAAAGCTGATGCCCTGCTCAGGAGGAGAAATACTAAATTTGGGTTCTGAACTGAGTATTACCACCACTCCTGGTACCTGTCCTTGTCCCTTCCCCGTCAGGCCTTCTGAAGGTTCCATTTTCCATTCCATGTCCAAAGAGGACACCAAGCAACCACCCTAAAACAATGACCTATCACATCGGATTTCAAGTGCAAATTTCTGAACTTCTGCGGTTGTACAAGGTGTCAGTAGGTGGGGAAAGATGTCAGTAGGGAGGTTTTGAGTTAGAATGAGAGGTCCTTACCCAGTGAAACCAAGTCCCTGTAGTTCTCCAGCATCACTGTCCCATACAAGTTCCTCTGAGCAGAATCCAGATGAATCCACTCCTCCCAAGTGCAATCCACAGACACATCCCTGAATGTCACTGACTCCCGAAACTATAAATTCCTGCTCAGAGGATTATGCCAATAAAACCCTCTGAGGGAAGTGGGGGGGGGGAAGCAGCATTAGAAGGGACAGGATAAAGAGATCTGTGTGAGAAAAATGTCTTATCTGCCAAAGAAACTAAACAAAAAATGTACCCATTATCATGAAATAATGAGAGATAAACGTAATATAGAAAGTGCTTTGGGCGCCTGGGTGGCTCAGTCTGTTAAGCATCCAACTCTCGATTTCACCTCAGGTCATTATCTCAGGGTTCTGAGATCCAGCCCTGTGTTGGGCATAGGGCCTGCTTAAGATTCTCTCTCTCTCTCTCTCCCCCTCTCCTGCCCCCTCCCCCATCGTGTGCTCTCTCTCAAATAATGAAATAAGTGAGTAAATTTTAAAAAAGTGCTTTGACATGTAAGGACAGGAAGAGGAAGTAATAGAGAAATAGGGAAAGGTCCTGAAGGCTGCTCTAGATTACCACTGAAAAGAGCAGTACTGTTCCGATGGCCTCTGTTTACCCCACTGGTGAAGGAGGGATCCCGCGCCTTACAGAGCACAAGATGACTGAACACATGACACCCAGCACCAGACAGAAGAGACTGACAGCAATTTATCAGTCACATATTCTCATAGCCTGGGGAAGGAGGAGCTACCCACCGTGCAGGGCCACTCAGGGGCTGCACTTGTGAACCAGAAGGGGCTGTGGGAAGCAGGCTTTGTGATGACAAGTGAGGTGACCCTTGGTTACCGTGAGAAGATGCAGTCGGCTTGTTTGAACCATTTCATGGGCTGGTAGGGAGGCGAAACCCATTAGGTTGAGGACAGGGAGGGGTGCACCTGGTCTGGCTGACAGGACAGCTAAGTAGGGTGCTTTTCCTGCTGCGTGGGGGCAGGGAGACCAGGAGAACTCATAGCCAGGTCTCTGGAGCCAATGAGGCTCAGCGTTGTCGAGGCAGCACATGGAATTTCAGGCTTTACAATATAGGCGGAATCCCAGTTCATGGAAGGAAAGCATGTACAAACAGGATACATGCAGAATATGGTTGAGAGGCCCAAGAAAACATCCAGCTTGACCTGAAAGTGGCATTTTGAATTTATAAGCCCATTTCAGCCTTGTTCTCTAGCCCTTAGACTAGGAAGTAAAACACAATAGGCATTCTGTATCTAATGAGTGTGATGGTTAATTTTATGTGTCAGCTTGACCGGACTAAGCTAAGCCCATATAGCTGGTAAAGTGTTATTATTTCTAGGTGTTACTGTTCGGGTGCTCCCTAGTGAGTCAGTAGGCCGAGTAAAGATCAGCCCGCAGCAGTGTGGAAGGACATCATCCAATCCACTGAGAGCCCAAACAGAACAAAAAGCCTAAGGAAGGACAAATCTGCTGGCTCTGCTTGAGCCGCAACAGCCCTCAGACGGTGCTCCTAGCTCTTGAGCCTTCCAACTCGGACCAGGACTTAACACGCTCCGTCCCGGATCTCAGGCCTCTGGGTTTGAAGTGGAGCTACACCCTGGCTTTCCTGGCCTCCAGATTGCAGAGGGTAGATCGTGGGGACTCTTCAGCCTATGGGTTCTGTTTCTTTGAAGAGGCCTGACTAGTACAAGGAGGGAGTGCTAACCGAGTGCTCACAGTTGCACTGAGTTTTGCACTAACAGGAGAGGCACGCACCTCACCTCATTTAATCCATAGGACGACCTGCTAGATGGCTAGCACTAAGGTCATCGTTTTACACATGAGGACTCTGAGGATCAGAATGGCTAAATAATTTCTCCATGACCACACAGCTGGGACTCCAACCCAGGGCCACCTGTCTCCTCATGTTGTGAGAGGAAAAAGTCAAGAAATGAACCCTTGCAGCCAACCCCCATCAGAGCGAGTGAGAGTGTAGGGGGGAGGGAAAGAGATTCAGAACTGAAGGCTGGGGAGGAAGGAGTGAGTCAAACAGAATGATGACTGAAAAGAGAGCTGCTGGTTGGAAAATGAGCTAATTTCAGCAGAGCAGTGAAGGCAGAAGTCAGCTTACAGTGGTAAAAGGCTTAGTGGAAGATAAGGAATCAGAAGCAGCTAGATGAAATTACTTCAGACTTAGGTGAAAAGATGAGAGAGGACAATATGGAAAGAAGTAAGGACAAGGGAACGGGGATAAAGCCATGGAGGAGGCTTTCATTTAAGGACAGAGAGCGCTGTGCTATGTAAGTGGGCAAAGGGGAGAAAAGTAGTGGAGAGAAAAGGCCTGGATACCAGAGATGGGACAAAGCCCATACCCAAGAAATATGTGTATTTTACGTCCTGCTTGCTGTGAACTTCTAGAAAAAGTGTCAGCAATGAGGCATAGTTCATTCTCTTTCTACCTCATTATTTTCTGCTAATATTTATTTAACTAATATATCAACATAATGTCAAAAATCTCAAATATTGTCAAGAAATGTAAAGATAGCTTCTAGTAGGACACAATTATATGGCTGAATTTCCATTTTATGAAAGGAAAAAAAGGAACCAAGAAAAATCATCAGTTTAACAAATGTAAAGAAAGGAAACAAGAAAGCATAATAAACATAAATCATTAAATAATCCAAAAAAGACGTGATACTTGTATAACAACATATGTGAACAAGCTGACTTTCTCTACTAAAGGACAAAAGCTCTAAAGTTGCTTTCAAATCTAGCATATACAAGAGATGTACCTACAGCACAAACCGGAGAGTTAAAAAGTGAGTGAGTGTATGTGGGGGGAGAGGGGCTAGAGACAAGATACATCAGGCCAGTGTAAATAAAAAGAAAGCGCGGAGAAAAGAAAAAAGACTAGGAGGAGAACATATGAATATCAGATAAGGTAGAATGTAGGTGGACACAAAGCATAAGCCCCTTCTTTGGGAAAAAAGGTAACATCAGAAATAGGATATTCTCTTTCCAAAAATTAATCCACTTTCTTTTTCAATAAATTGCCTTGTTGGCTGAATATACTGGAAAAAATTAAAAGCCCAGATTCAGACTCTTGGCTGGTCTTCCCATTTCCCTGGATTCTCGTCGGCTTCAGTGCAGAGCTCCCTAGAGTGTCCCAGAGCTTGTCTCTACTGTGAAACAGGCTGTGGCCCCCTGAGCTGTATAGAAGGGCTCCTGAAGCCTGACTTAGAGAAGCACAGAAGAGCATTTTCAAAAGCTAATGTGAAACTTCCTGTTTCAAAACGTATTTTTTTTTAAAGATTTTATTTATTTATTTGACAGAGATAGAGACAGCCAGCAAAAGAGGGAACACAAGCAGGGGGAGTGGGAGAGGAAGAAGCAGGCTCATAGCGGAGGAGCCTGATGTGGGGCTCGATCCCATAACGCTGGAATCACGCCCTGAGCCGAAGGCAGACGCTTAACCGCTGTGCCACCCGTATTTTGTCATAAAACGTATTTGTTGTTAATCTCTATTGTCCATAAAATGTATTTGTTGTTAATCCCTTCAGAGGTTTTTCCCTTTCTCCTTTCCACTTAATATGTATTTGTTGTTAATATGGTCTTTTCTCCCAAGGGCTACATTAAAAGCACAGGGTAACTCGTGGTGTTTGAAATAAGCAGCTTCATGGGTTTGTTTCTTCCATGCAAAAGTTTTCTTAAACCTAAAGACACAGGCTTTTTGATATTGTTATTCTTTGAAAAGGTTGAGGATCCAGTGGAATAAATGGGGATATTTTAAATGAGCGAAGTATAATTTATAAAGAAGGTATGACAGTTTGAGGCACCACAGCAGCACAATGTCTTCAGATATAATTCTTAGCTATCCATTATTTTATTTTTTTAAGATTTATTTACTTATTTAAGAGACAGTGCACGTGTGAGTTGGGGGTGGTGCAGAGGCAGAGGAAAAGAATCTCAAGCAGACTCCCTGCTGAGCACAGAGCCCGATGTGGGGCTCAATCCCACGACTCTGAGATCATGACTTCAGCTGAAACCAAGTGTTGGATGCTTAACTGACTGAGCCACGCAGGCGCCCCAGCAATCCAATTTTTTTAAAAAAAATCTCAATCAGGTTTAAATCACAATCACAACAAAAACGAAACACCTCAGAATACACTTAATAGGAATATGCAAGATTCTTTTTTTTTTTTTTAAGATTTTATTTATTTATTCAACAGGGATAGAGACAGCCAGCGAGAGAGGGAACACAAGCAGGGGGAGTGGGAGAGGAAGAAGCAGGCTCACAGCAGAGGAGCCTGATGTGGGGCTCGATCCCGGAACGCCGGGATCACGCCCTGAGCCAAAGGCAGACGCTTAACCGCTGTGCCACCCAGGCGCCCCGAGGAATATGCAAGATTCTTGTGATCAGACTTAACAAAAACCATTATGAAGGATCTGAATAAAATAAAGGGTAGTTTTTTTTTTTTTGGTTTGTTTTTTGTTTTTTTTAAAGATTTTATTTATTTGACAGAGAGAGAGACAGCCAGCAAGAGAGGGAACACAGCAGAGGAGTGGGAGAGGAAGAAGCAGGCTCCCAGCAGAGGAACCCGACGTGGGGCTCGATCCCAGAACGCCGGGATCACGCCCTGAGCCGAAGGCAGACGCTTAACCGCTGTGCCACCCAGGTGCCCCTGAGGGGTAGTTTTTTTTTATTCAATAGGAAGACTAAAGATTGTAAAAGATGATATGGATTTAATGGAATTCAAATCAGAACTGCATACTTTTTAACAGTTACTGTTGAAATTTGATAATAGTTAATAAAATTTGACCATAAGGGTAAATGTAAAAGAACAGTACAGTAATCCAAAATTTTGGAAAGAAAATCAAGGGGGGCTTTGCTTTATGAAATAACAAAATAAATTCTAAAACAACAAATAAAATAATGTGGCACTATAGCAGAGATAGAGTGATTGGACAGAATCCAGGAAAACTTATGAAACATATATAAATATAGTATACATTAAAGGTAGCATTTCCAGTCTATGGAGAAGCAGCAGATTATTCAGATTACATCAATTGGAACGCCATCTCCTCAGGAATGCCACTCCGGCTGTGCCCAGCTAAACCAGACGTCACCTCCACCAAGCTGCCCTGCTGTGGGGCCTTCACAGCACCTAACAATACCCTCAGTAACTGTTTCTTCTTCTCTGCTGCCTCCTCTCTCTACCTCTGTAAGCCTGTCTCACTCACTGCCATCTTCCTGGCGTCCAGAACACTGCCTAACACCGGTAGGCAGGTGCTCAGTCCCTGTTTAGTGAATGGATGGATGATGAAATGCCACACCACATTGTTAAACGAAGTTAGATTCTGACCTCACATTATATGCGATAAA
This sequence comes from Ailuropoda melanoleuca, assembly GCF_002007445.2. Lineage (NCBI taxonomy): Eukaryota > Metazoa > Chordata > Mammalia > Carnivora > Ursidae > Ailuropoda > Ailuropoda melanoleuca. Next base: position 4,521,131 of record NC_048220.1, read on the forward strand.
TTCCAGATAGCTCAAGGATGTTAATTTAAAATAATAAAACTAATAGAAAATGTACAAAAATATTTATATAATCTTAGGGTACAGAAAGCCTTTCATAGCATGATTCCAAAGCCAAACAAAGAAAGGGAAAGTTAACTGCATAAAACTTCAAAACTTATTTGTAGCAGACGATGTTATAAACATATTTAAGAAAACTGACAGGGAATAAATAATATGTCGATTTATGGCAAAGGATTAGTATCCACACTGCATAAAAGGCTTCTTTTATATACAAACCACCCAGTATAAAACTGGGCAAGGATGTAAACAGGTATTTAAAAGGCCAGAAGAATGTACGTCCATGCTTATTATTGAGAATTTGAGACCTGCAAATATATATTACAGTCTTAAAAAATTTTTTACAACTACATACCTAGTATGTATAGTTAGGAAAAGAAGACAGAATTTAAAGGCAAATACAAGTCCTACTTAGGCGATTCATAGTCCCATGACCAGCCTATAAAGGAAAGATGGAAAAAGGGGAACAGCTCCAATGCTTCACTGATACATCCCAGGTCCAAGTGTCAAGGTCATCCAAGACAAAGACTGAGGAGCTGTTCCAGGTTAAGGGAGGCTAAGGACATGTAACAGCTGAATGCTAGCTGTGATCTGGATTGGGTCCTGGACCAGATAAAAGATCCAATTTGTGGCAAAATATGTATAAAGTTTGTAGGTTAGCTAACAGTACTGTGTCCATGTAAGTGTCCTCATTTGGTAATTGTATTCTGGTGATGTAAAATGAGAGCTTGTTTTTAGGAAACACATACTGAAGTATTCAGAAATCAAACCCGTGATTGCCTGGGGCGGGGGATGTGGACTGGAAGGGGGTGACAACACTTTCTGTTCTGGGGTGAGGAAAATGTTCTATAGCTTCACTGGGGTAGTGAGTATGTTGGTGCATAAAGTCAAAACTCAATGAGTTATATGCTTAAAATGGGTTATCTTATGTAAAATTACACCTGGAAAAAAAGCTAATTTAAAAACTTAACACTATTTTAACTAAATAAAATAAAATCAAAGCCCTGACAGCCAAACCACAACCTTCATCAACCAAAATCTTCTGAATGCTCCCCCTTTAAACCTTCTTTTCTGGAAACTCCCTCTTTCTTCTATTTTTGTGGGTTCCGTTGCCTTTTATAACTGAGCTTGATAATACTAAGGAGAGAAAGTAGTACCAACAGAAATCCCAACTGTTAGTACTTGTCTTCAGAAGCCTTCTTTAAACTGGTTCTTTTTATAAATAAACAAGTGACATATCTGAGAGAACCGTAATACATGATCTTATGAATAGAGAAAATACCACGAGTCCTGCAGTGTTGCAGATAAAGTTAAGTAAGCCTAACCTGAAAAAACAAAGCAAAACAAAACTTAGGGTCTCTTGGGGCCAAGTCCCCTTGACATCTTCTTCTTTTTCCAAAGAAGCAACAACTCCAGGTTCTTGTAAAAACTAGCAGTTTCCATTTTCTTTTTTTTTTTTTTTTAAGATTTTATTTATGTATTTGAGAGAGAGAGTGAGTGAGCACCAGCAGAGGGAGAGGGAGGAGCAGGTTCCCCACTGAGCGGGGAGCCTGATGCGGGGCTCGATCCCACGACCCTGGGATTAGGACCTGAGCTGAAGGCAGACACTTAACCACCCAGGTGCCCCTAGCAGATTCCATTTTCAAGCCATCTCTCAGGACAAAAAAACCCCTGGGCTCCTCACTACTTTTTCACTGCATGATTTCCTTTAGCTGATGGACACTGCTTCTTCCTAGAAAAGTTGGGAACATGCCAACTCCCTTATCAAAATTCCTCCCCCTCCACCCCCGTGCCTACCACCCTACCAGATGCACAAACTCCTTCTTCCTGGCACTTGACCCCAAACTTTGCATCTGATTCCCTCTCATTACCAGTCTCTGCTACATTTGCTCCACCTCTAAAACTAAAATACCAAGCTAGAATAAAAATGCTAAGAACGCCTTACCGAGTACCTCTAACATTCTAGTAGCCATCCTGAGAACTTTTTACTTGCATTATTTCACTTGAACTTTCAACAAACCTATGAAGTATGTATTATTAAACGAAATTGGCCATGTGAAATGTCAAGTAGGTGGCAAACACTCAGTTAATGCTCTTATTTCTATCATCATCATGAGGAACTTCTGTAAAGGCAGGTTACTTACCCAAGACAGGGCAGCAATTAATAGTAGAGTCGGGATTTAAACTCCGGACACTTTTAACTTCATTATAGCAAATCTTCTCCAGTTATCCCTATCCAACCCTACTTCTGGTTGCCACAGGTCTTGGAACACTGACAATCTGCACACCTAGCCATACTTGTTCTTATTATCATCTTCACGTATAATTATCGTGACTGTATCTGGTAGAGATATGACCTCTCTTTTGGTCTGTGAGAGTCCGTAAACCCTATAAGCACTCAGACCATCTTTCATATGAGTTTTGTTCCTTTGATGATGCCTGTATGGCACCAAAAGCTCAGGAGGCCAGGGCTTCCAGCTGAATAAGGAAGTAGGCTGCTGAGGACATAGTTGAGGGACACTAAGGGGGGCTGGATGGGAAATAGCCAACATTCCGAGATCTCAGTAGCCCCATCCTCTGCAGCGAAGCCCACATACAGTACAGGAATAAGTGCTAAGGAGTAAGGGAGAGGGGTCAGAGAGAAGTATGAGCTCACCTGAGCTGTCAGTGGCAGAGGCCCAGTAGTCACTGCCTTTTCTTTCCTTCCTTCGTGGTCCTCCTAGGGGATGGGCAGGATGCCGAGGGGGCAGAGCTGAGGGACGGAAAAGAAGCCATGAGAACAGCAAATAAAATACCTACAGATCAACCAAATAAGAAGTGTATGGTACCTTCTTAAGGAAAACTGTATTTTTTATTCATGAGGTTTATTTTGCCAAGCTTATTTAGATATATAAAGGATGAACATATTCGTGGATAGGCTGTCACAATATCTAAGCTGTCACTTCTTGTAAATTAATTTATAAACTTAGCACATTCCTAACCAAGGTATACCTAAGTAATAGTATTTTAAAGATAATTATGGAAAAGATCTTTTTTTTTTAAGTTAATTGTGTCATTTAATGACAGCCTGGAAACATTTGAAAGGGAAGAGTGGTGAGAGAGAACCTGCCCACCAGATATCATAGAGCTACAATAATTAGAACACACTGCAATGGAACAGACTGAGTCATTCATGCACCAGATATAATGCTGACCACCTACTGTGTGCTAGGCACCATTCCTAGGGGAGAGGGTAGATACAGCTATAAACAAAACAGATAAACAATTTCTCCATGCCCTCATGGATTATAGTCTAGCAGAGAAAAGGATCAGCAGAACAAATTAAAATCCTACGAACACAAACAATTCAGAAAACATTTTATATGTCAGAATTCAGGATATGAAGAAGTGACATTTCACATCAGTGAAAAAAGAATGAATTAGTAACTTGGAACAAGGGCCAAGGGCTTACCATTTGGAAAAGAATAAAAATCTGCACATTAAATCATACTAAAGGACAAGAAGAAACGGCAGATGAACATTTTTGTGATAATGGGATAGAAGGCCCCCTAACAATGAGGTCAAAGACCCAAACATGAAGGGATGGTTTTCATGTCTAACCATGTGAAAACGTAACACTTCTCTCTAGTAAGAAAACACCGTGTATCAGATACAGAATTTAAAAACAAAACTCAAAATTGCATAAAAATATTCATTAGTGTTCAAACACACATTTAAACAATCCTATCGCTCGCTCGCACCTCTCAGAGAGTTGGAGAATAGGAACACCCAGACTTAGTGTGGATCGGTCAGGCACCCTTACAGTGCAAATGTTTATAAACTACTACTTTTTGGAGAGAGTAAAATGGGAAGGTATCGAAAGCCTTGCAGTATGACCCAGAAATTTCATCTGAAGAGATTTAAAGAATGAGACACGAATGCAAAGATGTGTGTAGCCAGATGGCCTATATGGTTTATAACAGGAAAAAAAAAAAAAAAAAAAAACCACCTGAGAAGGAATGTAAAGTCCTAAAGGGAGGATTGAATTTGGCACAGACCTACTTTTTCTCACGCTCTTTAAAATGAAAATCGGTATAAGTTTTCAAAATATTAACGTTTTTAAATAAGTTTATTCTCCACCTGGTTCGAGTGGTACTTACAACAGATAAAACACTTGTAAAAAATCATAGAGCTTAATATTTGTGCACTTTAAACCCTTTCCAAATGTATTTCAAACCTCAGTTTTAAAAGTAAATGGAGAAAGGGACACTAATGTCCACATCTTTGTGTAAAAACAAAGCCTTTCTATATTTATACGCCGACATGTAGATTTTGACAATTTTCAAATAATTTTTTTCTTAATGCTCCTTTGAATTTTCTGGTTTTCCTATAGTGAACTTATTCTTTTTGGGGGGCTGGGGGAGGCAGAGAAGAAAATGCTTTAAAAAAAAAATAAAGGAGTCCCTGAAATAGAAACCTGCATGGGGTCTGCCTCCCCATTCTTAGATGGGTCAAGAGGAGCCCACGCCAGGGCCGCTCGGAATCAGAGATCACAGAGGGCACGTCCGCGAGATAAGGCGGACACAAAGGGCAGGTGCTGGAGCCCCGAGATCGCGCACCAGGTGCAGCATCCCCCCAAGACTTCCGAAGCGGGGCCCGGGGAAAGCCCGCGGCGGGAAGGAACCCAGGATCTGAGCCCTCGGGCCCGGGGCCGCCGCACCACGTCCTCCGCCCTCGCCGCTCCCGACAGGTGGCGGCCCTCAACTCTCGGCGTTCCCACCCGGCCGGGCTCCCGAGGCGAGAGAGGGCGCACCTGGAGCGAGCGGCCCGGCATAGCGCTGGGACGGAGAGGACGCGGCCCCGGGCCCATCCACGGCCGACCCCGCCCCTCAGGGTCCTCGCGGGGCCATCCGGGCCTCCTCCTGCCTGGGACTCCGCCTGGTGCCAACCCAATCCAGTGCGTCTCACCGCGGCCCCGCACTCACCCTCTCCCAGCAGGAGCGGGAGCAACCGGTGCGGACGCAGCCCTACCCTGCTGTTCGCCCCGGGCGCAGGACTACATTTCCCACAAGGCTGCAGCGGCGCAGCGCGGCGCGGCAGTGAGAGTGCGCAGCCGCGAGTCCGCGGGAGGGCGGGGCGATTCCAACCAGAGGACCGGGGGTACTTCCAGCATGGCTGCCTAGGGTTCGCGGGGTTATATTTTGCGAAGCCGGGAGGGGAGCGTGACGACCTTACCCCGGCTACCCGAAAGAAGCCCTTCCCCGTTAGAGCCTGTCGGTGCTTAACCCATGCGGAGGGGAGAAGGGGCGGAGAGGCTTAACTAAGCCTCATTTTCCTCTTGTGAAATGACGCGACCCCTGCAAAGTTGTCAGAAGAAGGTATTAACGTACCGTGTACGTAGTGGGCCCTCCGTGAATAGTGATTACTGTACCCCGACCGCTAGCTCGGTGTTGGGTGCTACGGTAGGAGCTCAAGATATGCACAGTGTAGCATGCAGCGGAAATGTCTAATTAAACGTATGGCCAGAGTTGTTTCAGCTGGATCTGTCGCCGGCACTTGGAGAAATACATGATATTTGGGACATAACAATATGGTAGCATAGATTGTGATACTTGGTTTTATCAACATAAATGCTAATTTTCTCTTTTTTTTTTTTTTTAAAGATTTTATTAGAGATAGAGATAGCCAGCGAGAGAGGGAACACAAGCAGGGGGAGTGGGAGAGGAAGAAGCAGGCTCATCGTGGAGAATCCTGATGTGGGGCTCGATCCCCTAACGCCGGGATCACGCCCTGAGCCGAAGGCAGACGCTTAACCCCTGTGCCACCCAGGCGCCCCTCTCTGCCGCTTTCTACTGGTGTGACAGAGACTTGACCAAACTTCAGACAGTTCCCTCTGAATCCTTTTTCTACTAGGTCACATTGGGCCCAATCCTAGCCTGCGGAGCCCTAGTTTAAGCAAGAGTCCTGCTAAGTCAGTTTAGGTAGAAATCCCATTCTTGGTATGTGATCAGTTTCCTTATCCCCTACTCTTGATGTCTACGTCCTTGGCCTGCCTTTGGCAAGAATCCCCAACTTTGCTGTCTCCTTTTGCTAATTTTCCATCCCCTGATCCCCTTACTCTGTTGCTGTAAATCCCCAGCTGACTTTGCTGTATTGGGAGTTGAGTTCAATTTTACTGAAGCCTCTCTCCCCTATTGCAGTAGTACTAAATAAAATATTTTATTACTTTTAACTAGTGTCTTAATTTATTTAACTAACTTTATTTCTTGAGAACTGTGTGAGCTATTGCAATATATTGAAAAATATGAAAGTTTTCACAATTCATTTAATCAAGCTAAAGTAACCCAGATAGCACCAAACTAAGTAAAACATATGTCACTACAGTAAGACAAATACCTTGAACCACTTTCTCCACCACTACAGGTCATCTTACATTAGAAACTACGTGAACGTATTCATTGTGGTTGTTCTGATAGAGAAACAGTCTTTCATGAAACTCACAACATAGAGTGTGCAATTTCCAAACAAGTAAGCAGAGGGTATGGGATAGGGGAGGGGGAGGACAAAAAAATAAAGTAAAATAAAATAAAATAAACCACATATGCAAAAAAAAAAAAAACCAGAACCAAAAATTTTACAAATAACAGGTACATAAGGAGATGGTAGCAATAAATCCATGTCTAGCAGTAATCACTAGATATTCACATGAACTGAACTTTCCAATTTAAAGAAAAATATTGTAAGACTAGATTTCTAGAAACATAGCTATATGCTAAAACAAGGATACACACATCTTAAAAGTAGAATGTTGGAAAAAGATACACCTTGCAAATATTAACCAGGTGGCTACATTTAAGTAAAAAATAACATGTTAAGAAAAAATACCACTAGAAATAGGAAAGGTAATTACATAACTATAAAAAGTTAATTCACCAAGAAAAAGATTAATAAACATATATATTTAACAATGTAGCTTCAAAGTATATAAAGCAAAAATTGACAGGAGAATAGACAAATCCATTATAGAGGTATTTTTTTAAAAGATTTTATTTATTCAACAGAGATAGAGACAGCCAGCGAGAGAGGGAACACAAGCAGGGGGAATGGGAGAGGAAGAAGCAGGCTCATAGCAGAGGAGCCTGATGTGGGGCTCGATCCCACAACGCCGGGATCACGCCCTGAGCCGAAGGCAGACGCTTAACCGTTGTGCCACCCAGGCGCCCCTATAGAGGTATTTTAAACCCGTCTTTATCAGTAACTGGTAGAAAAGCTGACCCCTTCCCCCAAAATGTCACTAAAGATACGGAATTTTTTTTTTAAAGATTTTATTTATTTATTTATTTGACAGAGAGACAGCCAGCGAGAGAGGGAACACAATCAGGGGAGTGGGAGAGGAAAAAGCAGGCTCCCAGCAGAGGAGCCCGATGCAGGGCTCGATCCCAGAACGCTGGGATCACGCCCTGGGCCGAAAGCAGACGCTTAATGACTGCGTCACCCAGGCGCCCCAAAGATACGGAATTTCTGAAGAGCAAAATGAACAACTTTGATTTAATGAATAGACATATAGAATACTGCATTCAAAAATTAATGAAAACACGTTTTTATCACACATTTTTTTTAAGTGACCTCATGCTAGGCTATGAAGTACTTTCAAACATTTCAAAGAATTGGTATCAAAAAAGCCACATAATTTCACAACAATGCCAATTAGATTTTTTTAAAGATTTATTTATTTGAGAGAGCGCATACAAGCAGGGGAAGGGGCATAAGGAGAGGGAGAGAATCTCAAGCAGGCTCCAACTCCCCTTGAGCACGCAGAGCCTGATGGGAGGCTCAATCCCATGAGCCTGAGATCATGACCTGAGCAGCAATCAACAGTTGGCTTCTTAACTGACTGAGCCACCCAGGCGCACCCCATTCAGACATTTTTAAAAAGAATAGAAACTTCTTTAAAATTTTAGGTAAAGGGAATATTTAGAGATTGGGCCAGTCATGCTAACAGATTCTTTCTTCTACCAAACTCTCATCGGACTCCTGATTTTTTTCAACTGCCCCTCGTTGCAGCAAGTACCTCCTTGGTACTTGGACCCAAGGCTGCCTTTCCCTCCTCAAATTATCATCCCTGTTCCTTTAACTCACTCTGCCTGGATCCACTCCTCACTGCATCCTCGAAGCTCCAAAGGCTCTGAGCTGGGGCAGCCATGGGGCTCCTGTCACTTGGTTCCTGCCTCCAGACACTGTTCTGTGCTCCTGTTGTTAAGTTTCATGTCGTTCATCTGGCTTTTTACTCATTTGGTGCTGGAAGTCTGGATCTTGTGCTTTCATCACAGGCAGAAGGGGAAGCTTGGGATTCTTTATTACTTTAAAATGACATGATTCTAGCTTCTTAGAATGTTAGATTATTTTCAATACTGTGATTTCCCATATTTTAATAGATTCACAGGTAAGACATTAATAGATTGCCTCATGTTAAAATAGCTTTTATTTCTTTAATTAGGCGACTCCACTGAGATATTAAAAATCTTTTTTTTTTCAGCTTGAGTATAGCTGACACAATGTTACATTAGTCTCTGGTGTATAACACAGTGATTTGACAAGTTTTTACACTTGTTCACCACAACTGTTCACCACTAGTGTAGCTACCATCTGTCACCATTTAATGGTATTACCTATCCTTGAGTATATTCCTTATGCTGTGCCATTTATTTGTTCCTGTGACTTATTCATTCCATAACTGGAAGACAGTATCTTCCACTGCCCTTTACCTATTTTGCCCATCTCTCCACTCCCCTCCCCATCAGTTTGTTCTCTATATTTACATTTATAGGTCTGATTCTGCTTTTTGTTTGCTTATTCATGTGATTTTGGTTTTGCTTTTTTAGATTCCACATACAAGTGAAATCATATATTTGTCTTTCTTGATCTGACTTAAGAAACCTTTGTACACCATTGGTGGGAATGTAAATTGGTGCAGCCACTGTGGGAAACAGTATGGAGGTTCCTCAAAAATTAAAAATAGAAATACCGTATGATCCAATATTTCCACTACTGGGTATTTACCCAAAGAAAACAAAACCACTAAATTGAAAAGATATATGCACCCCTATGTTTATTGCAGCATTATTTACAAGAGCCAAGATATGGAAACATCCCAAGTGTCCATCATTGATAGATGAGTGGATAAGGAAGAGGTGATATATATTACAATGGATTATTACTCATCCATAAAGAAGGATGAGATCATGCCATTTGTGACAGCATGGATGGACCTAGAGCATTATGCTAACTGAAAAATTAAAAATCTTAAGGCAGCAAAGGAAGAAAAGGAAACTCTGGTACAAAAGCAGCCTTCTGGTCACAACAATCTAACAGCCACTTTTCTTTTCCTCTGTATTTCCCACCCAGCCTTAGGACCTTCACCAGCCCTTAGTTCCTGTCCTGGCCCACAGGGCAGCTCTGTGGATGACAGGCATGACTCTGGGTACTTAGAACCCTGTCATTACCCACAGAATCCTGCTGAGTGGAAGGTAAATGAGGCCCCTTACAAGGACAGATATCACATTCCCTAAAACAAAGGAAGAGCCCTTCCAGGCCGGGAAATCTTTTGTTAAAATCCCTTTGTTCAGTCAGTTTTCAGATTTTTTCATTCATGAACTTGAATAACATCCAGACACATCCAGACACATGAACTTGAATAACATCCAGACACATTCATTCATGAACCTGAATAACATCCAGACACATGCTTCCTGAGAGGTTTATGAGTATGGGGATTGGACATTACTTTGCCCAGTGATGCTGGTTCCTGACCTTCCCATTTAAGGATTTCTCATCTCCCACCAGCAGACATAAAGGCTTGTGTGGGCCTTATCAGCATAGAAGGAGAGTCTCTGAAAACCACTCACATATCAGGAGTGAGCCATGCCAGGGTTCATCAACATCTCTCTGTCCCTTCCAAACCAGGCCTTGGAGAGACCAGGGAATCCAGTTTCCTGCAGGAATGGGGAATCCTTGGAAATGAGTTTCATCTTGAGTCAAGGAGGAAGAATCACATTCTGACAAGGACAGTTGCTTTGTGCCCAAGCCCAGGGCCATAAAGAAGAGCTGGGAACAATGTCACTCGATGCTGATGAGTTTGCAGGACTGCCATTGGACTGACTATACATTTGGCCAACAAGTGAACCCTGGCCTGTCCTTATGGTGAAGCCCTGCAGCAGATTCTGGTCCAGAACTGGGAGGAACATATCTCCTCAGGTAGGTCTCTTCTGCATTTGACTTTATGACCCTTAAGTGACCAACATGGGCTGGCCCAGCCACCATACTGTGCCCTGAGCAGGGTGGAGAGTTACGAGACCAGCTTCTGCTCAGGGTCCCATCTGCATGAGACTGGAAAGGACTTAACACTTTGAGCTTGTCCCTGCCTCTCTTTCCTGGTTGCTCCTCAACAACTGGGGCCCAAGGCAATGGTGCCATGGGAGTCTGCTGCCAGCCTGTTCAGAGTGGCTGTGGCCCCTGTGGGAAGCAAGTCCTGAGGCAGTGATCCAGGGACAGAGGTCTGGGCCGCCTAACCCAGCCCTGAAAGTGTCTGTTCCATATAGCTCTTCCATGTGCACACACCCATGTCCCACTTCCCAGGACCAGCTCCACGATTGGCCCTCTTACATTCCTGAGGGTCAGTTTGGGGTCCCTCCCACAGTAAACTATATTGAGGACACCCAAGTACTGGGATGGATCTGGGAACCTTGGGTCCTGGCTGGTCACGTCTGTACCCATCTTCTGTACTTCTGCTTGGAGACCTCAGGCCCCAGCAACAGTGGTGGAGCCTGTCTGACTCTGAACTAGATCTAGGACTTAAAGATAGGACTTCAAGTCATTTAAACCTGGATCCCACTTCTGTTTGAAAGACGACGGTTACACCCATTGAACTGCAATATCAGAGGCTTAACATTGTGTTGGGTAGAGTTCACTAAAATAATCTAAACAGTTGTTAAAAAAAAAGAAACGAGCAAATAGAAATAAAGATCTTGTGGGGGTGGTAAGTACTCAGATTTTCCACAATATTATCTACAATATTGCCACATATTATATACAATGTCCTGTTTCCAACAAAAATTATGAGATACGCAAGGAAACAGGAAAGGATGAGCTGTATACTGGAAAATAAGCAGGCACCAGAAACTGCCTATTAATAGATGTTGGATTAAACATACAAAGACCCAAAAAGCTGGAAAGTACAATCGAAATGAAAAATTTACTAGAGGATCTTAACAGATTGAACTAGTAGAAGAAAGAATTAGCAAACTTGAAAATAGATTGATGGAGAGAAATTATATAATCTGAAAAAGAGAGAGAAGAAAGAATAAAGGAAAATGAAAGGAGACCCAGGGAAAATGTGGGGCACGATTAAGCACACTCACATATGTATAATGGCAGTACCAGGGGAGAGAAGGGAACAAAAAAATATTTTCAGGAAATAGTGACTGAAAATATCCAAATTTTATTGAAAAACAACAACCCACAGAGTCAGGAAGCTCAATAAACTCCAAGTAAAATAAACTCAAAGATATCCACAATTAGATACATCTTATTAAAAATACAAAGAGCCAAAACCAAAGAGAAATCTTGAATACAGCAGAAGAATAATCACTCATCACCTAGAAGGGAAACTTAGTAAGAATAACAGCTGTCTTCTTATCAGAAACAATGGAGCTACAAAGCAGTAGGCTAACATATCCAACGAGCTCAAAGGAAAAAATCTGTCAAACAAGAACCACATATTCAGCAAAGCTATCTTTAAAGAATGAAGACAAAATAAAGACAACCCCAGATAAACAAAAACCAAAATTTGTTGCTATCAAACCCATCTTGCAAAACATTACAGGAAGTTTTTCAGATGATAATTCAAATTGGCATGATAAAACAGAATGCTGGGAAAGGTAATTGTGTAATTATTAAAGATAGTACATATGCATATTTCTTATCCTTTTCTTAACTGATTTAAAAAGTTTATATAAAACAATATGACATAATGTATTGTCAGACCTAACATTTAGAAATATATGTTTGTTAGTAACCTCATCACAAAGAAGGTAGGTAGAAGGAAAGATTTGGGGGGCTAAGAAAATTACTCAATATAGTAACTGAAATCCACAGAAACAAATGAAGAAAACCAGAAATGGTAAATAATGAGGTTAATATAAAAACGATAAATATTTACTTGTTCTCCTTTCTTTTCTCAGCTTCTTCAAAAGTCATAACATCACATAATAACCATAACAATGTACTTGTTGGGTTTGTAACACTTATAGATGTAGTATGTATAACAATAATACCACAAAAAGGAAATAGTTATATAGCAGTAATGTTTCTATATCTCACTGGAATTAAGTTTCGGTAAATCTGAAGCTGATTTTAGTAAGTTAAGATGTAGAAGGTAAGCCTAGAGGAAACACTAAAGAAACAACACTAAAAATTATCATGAAAATAACATAGAAATTAAAATGTTATTTTGTAAAATTTCCACCTACTGTAAAAGAGAAATAGAGGAACAAAAAAATATATAAGACATATAGAAAACAAAAGCTAAAATGCAGTTGTAAATAAAATTATGTCAATAAAAGCCTTAAGTGTGAATGGATTACAACACATTCAAAAGGTGAGACTGGGTGCCTGGGTGGCTCAGTCAGTTAGACATCTGCCTTCAGCTTAGGTCAAGATCTCAGGGTCCTGGGATCAAATCCCGCATCAGGCTCCCTGCTCCATGGGGAGTCTGCTTTTCCTTTTACCTTTCCCCGTGATCTGTCTCTCAAACAAATAAATTTTTTTAAAAATCTAAAAAAAAAAAGGGTGGGGGGAGAGATTGTCAGTTTAGATTTTAAAAAAAAAAGATTGAACCATATGCTGTCTATAGAAGACACATTAGAGACACATTAGATACAAAGATACAAATAGATAGAAAATAAAAGGATGAATAAATATAGTTCATGCAAAGAGCAATTACAATATAGTTGGAGTAGCTATACTGATAAAAGACAAGATAGACTTAAAAACACAAAATGTTGGGGCACCTGAGTGGCTCAGTAAGTTAAGTCTTCACCTTTTGATTTCGGCTTAGGTCAGGATCTCAGGGTTGTGAGATGTGCCCCTCATTGGGCTCTGCACTGGGCGTGGATCCTGCTTAAGATTTTCTCTTTCCTTCTCCCTCTGCCGCTTCCCCTCCTCTCTCTCTCTCCCTCTCCCCGCCCCGAAAAAAATGTTACTAGAGATGAAGAAGGACATTTTATAATGATGAAAAAGCCACTCCATTAAGAATACATAATAATTCAAGGGGTGAACCATTCTGCATTCCTCTCAGTAAAGTGTGACTCTTCTAGTTGTACTGTATCCTTGTCTGCACTTGGCATTGTCAGTCTTCTAAATTTTAGGCATTCTGGGGTGTGTGTGTGTGTGTGTGTGTGTTGGTGTCTTATTGTGGTTATTTCATTTCCCCCATAATCAGTTTTGAATAGCTTTTTATGTGCTTAATTGACATTCGTGTATCTTCTTAAGTGAAGGGTCAGATCCTTTGGGGGGGGGCCTGTTTGTCTATGAATGTTCTTTATATATTCTGCATTAAAGCCCTTAATCAGAAAAGAAGGTATAATAATTAAAAGCATATATACACTTAATAACAGAGCACCAAAAACATTAAGCAAAAACTGACAGAAAAGGGGGCACCTGGGTGGCTTAGTCAGTTAAGCGTCCAACTCTTGATTTTGGCTCAGGTCATGATCTTGGGGTCATGGGATTGAGCCCTGCATTGGGCTTCACGCTCAGTGGGGAGTCTGCTTGAGATTCAAATAAATAAATAAATCTATAAATATGTACGGTTGCTTAGGATTGGGGGTTATAGAAGGGAATGGGACAGTGGTAGCCAGAGGTTTTGTTTTGTTGAGGTGATGAAAATGTTCTAAATTTGCTTGTGGTGATGGCTGCACATACCTATGAATATACTCACAACCAGTCCTTTGGGCAAGCCTCCAGAAAGCAAGACCACTGACCACACAGTTCTTTTTTCTCTTTCCCTCTGAGGGAGAAGCTGAGAGTTGGGAGTTTTCTCCTGAATGGGCTTTGCTGGGCCAGGCAAGGGGAGTGGCTGGGGTTGGTAAATGTCACCAGTTTCACCACCCACCCCAATGCATCTCTTATTGGCTTTGTACTCGCTGGGGGTACTGCAACGCCTTAACTGCTTTCTGGAGTTCTCAAAAGCAATTTGTTCCATAGCTTCTTGTTAGTCAAAGTCTCTGTGGGAGAATGAAGGCCTGGGCCTTTCCAGTCTGCTATTTTGCTGATGACATTCCTCTGCATTCCTGAATTCTATTATGTTGTACCTTTGAGGTTTCTGATAAGAAGTCTGTTTTCATTTGACTCTTTTCCCTCTATACCTAAGGTGTTATTTTTCTCTCTAACCTCTTTGAAGATTTTTTTTCTTTGACTTTTGTTTTCAGAAGTTTAACTATGATGTGTTTTGGTGTAGATTTCTTTGGTTTTATGCTTTTTTTGGGTCAACTCAGCTTCTTGACTCTGTAGGTTTATGTCTCATGATAAGCTTGGGAATTTTCAGCTAAAAATGCTTCAAAGACTTTGCAGGCCAATCCTCTTTCTCCCATCCTTTCTGAAATCCAATGATATGTTACATCTTTTGTTATAGTCCCACAGAACCTGAGGCTCTCTTCATACATTTTTTCAGTCTATCTTCTCTCCTTAAGATTGAGTAATTTATATTGTTTTATCTTCCAGTCCATAGATACCTGTTCTCTTCACCCACTTCTGCTCTTGAGCCCATACAGTAAGCTTTAGATTTTTCACTTACTATATGTGTTCAATTCTAAAATTTCCATTTGTTATTTCTTCTTTTCCTTTGCTGAGACTTTAAATTTCTTAGCTGAAACTCTGTTTTTTGTTTCCAACATTTGCATAATTGCTCACTACAGTATTTTTATGATGGCTGCTTTAAAATCTTTGTTAGATTATTGTAATATCTGTCACCAGCTTGTTAATGTCTATTAATTGTCTTTTTTTTTTAATCCAAGTGATCTTCCTTGTTCTTGGTTTGATAAAAGTCTTTTGTTGGGGGAAAAAAAAGGTCTTTTGTTGAATCCTGGACATTTTGAATATTGCTGTGAAACTCTGGATCTTATTTGAACCTTCTGTTTCACCTGGCTTGCTCCGATACTGCTCTAGCAAAGGAAGAGGAGGTCTTACTTCATGATGGCCATGGAGCGTAGAAGCCCAACTTCCTCATTTGCCCCCCACCCCTAATACCCAAGGAGGTAAGGGCCTCCTTTTTATTGCTTGGTGGGATTTCTAGTTCCTCACTAGGCCTTCACTGCTATTATTCTGGCTCAAAGGTTAGAGTGCCTTGTTACTACTCTTTTGGCCTCCAGTGACACCATGAGGGGGGATTGTGGCCTCATTACTGCTGGGCAGGAGCAAAAGTTCCAGCTCTGCACTAGGCCTCCTCTGACACCACTCCAGAAGGGAGGGAGAGGGGATGTTCTCTTACTACTGAATGGGAGTGGGGAATGTCCAGGTTCCCCACGTGGTCTCCACTATCATGCTGAGAAAGTGGGGTCTTTATTGCCAGCCAGCATAGATGCATTTCCTAGCTCTTGGCCTTTTCTGACACCACCCAGCAGGGTTTTATGACCCCTCTTTACAGCCTCACAAGGTGAGGGGAGGTCTGGCCTCCCCACTCAGCCTTTGCTGGTGTGGGTAGTAATAGGACCAGTGTTTTTCTGTGGTGTTTGGCTGGAGTAGAGTGGTTGATGTCTAAGAATTTTTTGTCTTGCTAGGGGTACCCCTTTCTTGGCCCTGTGGTTAAAGAAAGCAGGCTCTTGTTGGGGCTTTGCAATATTTTTTGTGTCTGTCTGGGTTCCTGCTTCTTCAGCTCCAAGTCGGGAGCATATGAGGTAAAAAACCCCACAATCACCATATCATTTCTCTTTTCCCGAGGTTCCTACCTGACCTATCTTCTTTCCACTTTTCAATCTTTTTATGAGTTTTTAGATATACTTAGTAGAAAAAATAGGGAAAATTATGTCTGTCTACTCCATCTTCCTACAACAATTCATTTTTAGGTTGAAATTTTTAGTTCATAATGTATAATTTAATTATTTTTATCCAACAATATGTGCCAATAGTATTACTAACAATTTGATTGATGAAAATAGGATTTATTTGTAGTTCTTTTTGTGCTCATCTCAACATTTCTACACAAAAATGCATAAGATGGAAATATAAAATTTTGAGTTGATCTACACCATTAGGAACCCTAATGCAGTAGATGAAACAACACAGTGGAATTGGTAGAGTTGAAAAGGCCGGAGACTATGTAACTTGAAGCAGAATGGGAGCAGACAAATATGCAGGTCTCTTGACTCTTTGTCCAGTGTTCCAATAGGAAGCTATCTCTCAAAATGAAAAACTTTTTCTTATGGCTCTTAGAAAATGTATTCCTGAAACACTTGATTTTACAACCTGGAACATACTGACCGACAATACTAACTGAATTGTATCTTCTGGTTTTGAAAGTATAATTGCACCTTGATTTTGAAAAATGTCACAAGGTCAGCTTTAAGAGTTTTATCATCTGTGGCATTTGGAAAAAGACCAGGGCAATTGTCAGATACCAAAAATGGAGCTACCTTCTGTTCTCTTTGTACTGCTCACTGAGAACATTTTTCACAGACCCTCCCAACGCCTACTCCCAAGAACCTGTCTTTCAGCCAATTTCACAAGCCAGAAATTACCAAATCATCCTTCAGTCTCATCAGACAACATAGTCTTCAAATTGACCATTTGCTTCTCAGACATAAACAATGATTTAATATCTAAAGGATCATATCCCAGCTATTAAAGTCTCAGACAGCACTCAAAATCCCTGGTAACCTAATTCTAGCTTTCATTTCCAATATTATTTTTTCTTTTATCCTTTCAGGAGCCCTCAATGCCAGCAAAGCTAGTTTCCCCACTGGTCCCTACAGATGCTGTATTCACTCCCCCTCTGAGCCTTTGGTTCCTATAGTACACTTGTACTTGCCTTTCCCTTCCTCTCCAGGTATTATGCTTCTACCCATTCTTCAGATTTGAATGATAAAAATTCTGCTCTGAATTCTTAGGATACAATCTTAGTCAATTCTTTCAGACTTCTATTTATTAAGAAAGAAACCTGATCTTATACACACATATGCATATATGATGATATATTATGACCAAATAGGATTTATTTCAGGAATATGTCATTGGTTAGCCTAAAAATTCAGTCAATGTACTTCTTTATTAAAGTATGAAGAGAAAATAATTTGGTCATTTTGATCCAATGCAGAAAATGAATATGACAAAATACTACCATTTGTGATAAAAACTCACAGCACACTAGGAATACAAGGGAATGTCCTTATTCTGATAACAGGTAACCACAAATTAAAGCTAACACATTAAATGGTAAAGTACTGAATGTTATTATTGTATTCAATATTGTACTGGCTTGTGCCATAGAGTACTATAATGTAAGAAAAGAATTTAAAAGGTATTATAAGTAGAAAGGAAAAAATAAGATGGCCATTATTTACAGATGATGATTGTTTATGCAGAAAATCCAAAGGAATATACAAATAAGCTATTGGAAAAAAGTGAACTTATCAAGGTTACTGGATATAAGGTCAATATAAAAAAAATCAGTTGTATTTCTATGTACTAGTAACAAATAATTGGAAAATGAAGTTTAAAAAATACTGTTTATAGTAGTAAAGTAAGCACATCGTGTCCTCTCATGATTCCTTGTCATTGCACAAACTTTTCCTCCGATGTGAGTGCCTTTCCATCTACCTCCACACACCTGTTGAACTCCTCCATTTCTTTCCAGTCTCTCTTCAGGCTTATCACCTTAAAACATTCTTTCTTCCCCTTCCTAGTTTTTGTTTGTTTGGTTGGTTTTTGGTTGTTGTTGTTAGGTTGTTGGGTTTTTTTTTTAGATTTTATTTATTGAGAGAGACAGAGATAGCACAAGCAGGGAGGAGAGGGAGAAGCAGAATTCCCACTGAGTAGGGAGCCCAACTCGGGGCTCTGTCCCAGGACCCTGGGATCATGACCTGAGCGCAAGGCAGACACTTAACTGACTGAGCCCCCCAGGTGCCCTGCCCTTCCTAAGTAGTTTTTAAACTATAATTCACGAGCAAATTTTTTCTTAAAAAAACAAAAAGTAACACAGGTGCCAAACATATAAAAGTGATAAAAGTGGAGCTTTTGACACAAGCATATAGAATGAACTCAGAGCCATGACTTTTTAAAAACATCTGCAAATCACAGATCAAAATCCATTAACATATTTTAGGCACCCAAAGACCCCAAAATTGCTACTATAACCAACATCTCTAAAAAATGACATCTTTCTCCTGCTTTACAAAAGATAAGATCAGCAGGAGGAAATTCCTTCTCCTCCAAATCAGACTTATCTGCACTCCCATGTTTCTGTAGGCTTTTCCCTCCAGCCTAAGGTATGGTTAATTTCTTCATCTGTGCTCTAACCCTAATTCCTTTAGAATATCACAGAAAATTTGTCCTATCTAAAGATCTCTTCTTTAATTCACCCTCCGTGTGTGTATGAGGTTGTGCCATTAACATAAATGCTCCCTAACTCATTTCTCCCCTCCCACTAGTTCTCACCTTCCTATTAATAATCCAACCTGGAATAATCTGGTTTCCCTTCACCATAAATCACTGAACTTGTCTCCAGTACTCTCCTGGTTACCAATTCCAGTTTACCCCCTTATTACTTGATTTGTGGCACCTAACACTACTGACCATCTGACATTCATTTCACCTTTGGGCTCAGTGACATCTCTCTTCTGGCTGTAGTGCCATTCCATTCCTTCTAGTTCAATTCCTCCTCTTTCACCAACTCCTTATATATTGATGTTTTCCTGGGTTTTATCTGTGACCCCTTTGTTTCTCATTCTAATCTGTACCCTGCTGACCAATTTCACATACCATGGTTTTGTCTACCAACTCTATTTTAATTACTCCTAATTCTAGTCTACTAGCTCATAATTCCCTTTTGGATTCATACGATCAACTTAACATGTGCAAAATCACACTTGTTCACTCCTGTATTGCCTGCTTGGTGAATGACACCATCATCCAGCCAGTTAACACGGAAGACGCCTGGGAATCAACCTACTTCCTTTCTTAACTCACCTCTCCCAATTATTTGATTGTAAAAGTCATGCCATATTTTACCACATTAATGTTTGTCACATATTCTTCACTTCCGCTGCCCCTGCTTGAGTTTAGAGCCTCATTTACTGATCATTCAAGTTACTACAAAGCCCATACTTCTGGGCTCCCGTCTGCTCAGTTGTCCTCAACCTCCTAAACTCATTCTCCATACATTATTGTCAGAGCAATTTCCCTTGCATATCATCTTTCATCAGTTCCATAATTTCAGAATCAAATTCAAGTTCCTTAGAATGTACGTTAAGACCTTTGGTTATCTGGTCTCTGCCTCCTTCTCAAGCTTCGACATCTGTCATTCTTATTACTTCATAGACATTCTACAAATGCGCCATGCGGTCACCCACCCGTACCTTTGCATATGTGGCTCCCTCTCTTTTAAGTACTTATCTCACTCTCTGGAGAATTCCTGTTCTTCCAAAACCGGGCTCAGGCATGCCTGTCTCTGGGACACTATATCTGGTCAAACTCCCTTGGTTAGGTTCCATTCCTTCTTTCTGAGTCCTGTGCAAATCTCTACAAGATGGTCTATAACACAGTATCATTGTAACGTCTATTTCTTCGTGAAAACAACTTCAACACATGATAATTTGCTTATTTACTCGCTGTTCCCTTCAGCCCCATCCTCTCAATTCCTGACTTCCTGAAGATAGGGCCTGTTTCTTTCTCCTGTACAATTTCCAGTGCCTGGGATAGTACCTGGCTCAAACCTGGGATTAAGCAAACATTTACTGAGTAAATCATTTCTTTCTTTCTTTCTTCTTTTTTTTTTTTGAGTAAATCATTTCTAAGGCTTAGAATTATTTCCTTTCTTTGCTTTTGCGGTCTGGTTTTTTTTTTTTTAATTTGAAAACCTCAGGTAGGGAAAACATGCTTTTATTTCATGAAATGGATTCCTTTTCAAGACTTTGCCACAGTGACATGTTCTTTAAATTAGTTCTTAGGATTTCTTTTGCAGCCAACTAGAAAAATATTAATAGCTTTAACCTTGAGGTGACTGCCAACAAACTGTATTTTTTCTACTTAAATTAACATGCTGTTCAGAACACAGCAAGTACAGTTCAATAATAAATGACTTCAAGGACAACAAAGAAAAGTAATTCTGGGAACAAAATTAGAAATTGTGTTAAAAAAAACTTTGGGAGACTGTTAGATGTAGTTTGTAAATAACTAAAAGGATAAAGGAGTAAGAGAACACACTTTTTTCTTTCTCTTTTGTAATGAAAACCATGAACAAAGTTTGACAACAATTTAAGAAAAGGCAAATTCCAGAGACTGAGGTAGTTTGCAGTTGCTTTTTTTTAATATCTATTATTTGGTCTATGTATGCATATATTTTAAGATCAATTCTGTTTGCTATTAAAATGTGAGTTCTAATAAATATGCTACTGGTTTATACAGTTGGTGTCTTTCTAATGAGAAATCCAGCACTCCTACACCAAGACTTTTCTCATGTTTATATATCACATATAGTGTATAATGCTGTATAAAGACATAGAAAAACCCCACCTTTTACCTTACAAATGGTCAAAATTGTGATTTTGCAATCAAATTACAATTGTGATTTCCTTGTCTAGGGATATTTCAAAAAGTGACTGACAGGTATGAAAGTTTTCCACATATTTATTACATAGTCAGAGCTTTTTATCCTTAAAATTTAATATCTGACAAGACAAAATTAAAATAGAAAAGTTTTCTCATGTTCATGACATTTATTAAATCAATCTCAAGTATGTATACTCTGCTGAGCTTTGGTTTAAGGCTTTCACACATGCAAATCTACTTTCAAGGAGTCCTCTTCGATGTGGATTTTGTAATGATTAGTAAGGGATGACCTCTGGCTGAATAGTTTCCCACATGCATTACATTCATATGGTTTCTCTCCGGTATGAATTCTTTGATGTGCAATGAGCGATGAGCTTTGTCTAAAAGTTTTCCCACATGTGTTACATTCAAAGGGTTTTTCTCCTGTATGAATCCTTTGATGTTGAATAAGAGCTGCACTTTGGCCAAAAGATATCCCACATTCCAGACATCGATATGGTTTCTCTCCTGTGTGAATTCTCTGATGATTACTAAGGGATGAGTTGCACCTGAATGTTTTCCCACACTCGTTGCATTTGTAGGGTCTTTCTCCGGTATGCATCCTCTGATGTTGAATGAGAGCTGAACTCTGTCGGAAGGCTTTCCCACACACTTTACACTTACACGGTTTCTCTCCAGTGTGAATTCTTTCATGAATGATAAGTGTTGAGTGGGAACTTAAAGCTTTACCACATTCATTACAATTATATAGTTTCTCACCAGTATGAATTATCCGGTGTCTGTTAAGTCGTGAAATAGAAGTAAAGCCTTTACCACATTCATTACATCGATAGGGCTTTTCTCCAGTGTGAATCCGTTCGTGCTGGATAAGAGACGCGCTCTGACTGAAGGCTCTCCCACATTCGCTGCACTTAAAAGGTTTCTCTCCTGTGTGAATCCTCTGATGATAACGAAGGGATGAGCTAGACTTAAAGGTATTGCCACATTCATTACATAAATAAGACTTCTTTCTGAGATGAATTCTCTGACATCCAGGAAGGGATGTGCTGGACGCTTTCCTGCCTGGATTATATCTATGGGGATTTTCTCGAGTGTGGATTTTTTGATGTATAAAAAGGCCAGACCTTTTGCTGAAGGATTTACCACATTCTTTACATCTATAGGATTTCTCCACAGTGTGGATTCTTAGGTGTTTACAAAGGGATGCACTGTGGCTGAAAGCTTTCCCACATTCTTTACAGATGTAGGGTTTCTCTCCAGTATGAGTTCTTTGATGCTGAATAAGAGCTGAACTTTGGCTGAAAGCTTTCAAACATTCTTTACATTTAAATAATTTCTCTCCAGTGTGGTTTTTCTGATGTTTACGAAGGGAAGAATTGTGAATGAAGGCTTTTTCACATATATTACATTTATACCGCTTCTCTGCTGTTTTGATTTTTGGTTGGTTAAGTAAGTTTGAATTCTGCTTGAAACTATTTCTTTGTATTTCATATTTTGAGGGTGTTTTTTCTCTAGCAACCCTCTGTTGCTTAACAAAGACTGATTTTAGGCTGAAATTCTGGCCAAAGTCGATATTTTTATGGCTTCTTTCTACAGTGAGGATTTTTGTATGGGTGATTGAAATTATTTGTAAACTTTCATTTTTGTCCTTTTGTCTCTTTAATCTGTCTTCATATATGCAGGGTTTTTCTGATATGAAATTCCAGGGTTCATCCCTTTTGAGTCTTTTCCTTCTTAGACCCTGAAATGATGAATCTTGGGTTTGAGTTGACTTTGTAGTTTTAGGAGTGCTCTTATATCCTGGAAAAAAAAATTGCTAATGATTCACATGATTGGCTGAGACTTAATGTGTAGAAAGAATAAATATTTATGATATTTATTTTTATTTTTTTAAAGATTTTATTTATTTAATAGAGAGAGATACAGTGAGAGAGGGAACACAAGCAGGGGGAGTTGGAGAGGGAGAAGCAGGCCTCCCCCCAAGCAGGGAGCCCAATGCAGGGCTCAATCCCAGGACCCTGGGATCATGACCAGAGGCGAAGGCGGACGCTTAACGAATGAGCCACCCAAGCGCCCCTATTAATGATATTTAAATAAGGGCTTGCTTTCTGGCTAAAAAATACTAGCAAGAGGAAAAATTAGGAAAGTAACACATATAAAACAATAATGGATGAGGGCAGAAGTACTAGGATGACTAAAAGAATAAAGGAAGCTCAGTTAAGGAAGGTGAAAGTGTATATGTAACCAGGAGAATGAATGGGGAGACAGGTTTAGAAGAGTATGAATTAAGTGCAGTCTGGTATCCAAAGCCTATGACAGACTTATACATTATTTATATGACATTGTTCTCATTTATGCAATTATTTCTAATGTTGAATGTCATTCCTTATTTTCCTACATGGCAGACTTCTCTGTAACCTTCAGACTCAGTTCCAGTGTTAATTGCTCTGTGTACACTTTCGTGAATCCATTTCCCTTATTATAACACTTACTGTGGTATATTATAATGTATGTACCTGAGAGGGAAAATTATGAGTGTATTTAGAGACAATGAGAAAGCCTTCAAAAAAATTCAGCACCATGGACAGTAAAAAATTTCAAGAAAATAGGAATTGAAGGATACTTACTTCTTTAACATGCTAAAATACATATATGTAGTCCTAAAACCAGTATCTTATTTAATGATAAACCACTAGAGGCACTTCCACTATGATCAAGAACAAGGGGTGCTTGACTGGCTCAGTTGGTAGAGCATGTGACTCTTGATCTTGGGGCTGTGAGTTTGAGCCCCATTTTGGGTATAGAGATTACTTAAAAATAAAATCTTAAAAAAAAAAAAGAACAAGACAAGGATATCCATTATTTTCACTTCTATTCTAGATGTCTCAATTCAGTTACATAAGAAAAACCAATTAGATGCACAAGGATGAGTAAAAAGGAAATGAGGAAATAAAACTACCTCTATTTGCTGGTGTTATAATACCCTAGCTACATAACTCCAGAAAATCAGTGATAAAACTTGATCAGTAGTGATGTAGCAGGATATAAAATTAACATGCTAAAGTCAATAACCGTCTAACAAAGAATTGGAGGACTGAATTTACAAAAAATATTTAAAAAAATGAGAAAAATTTTAAAACAGTCTTGAATGACATTAAAGTACACGTGAACAAATGGAACAACCTCTCCTATTCTTGGATAGAACAACTCAATGTTATAAAAATATAAAGAATATTTTAAAGAAAATATTTAAAGATACCTTAAATCCTATATAGAGATCAGGATTTTTCAACCTCAGCTTACATTTGAGGATGCGTAATTCTTTGTTGTGGGGCTGCCCTGTGTATTAGCACCTACCCTTTCCACCACTCCCACCCTTCCTCAAGCTGTGACAATCCAAATGTTTCACAACATTGACAAATGACAAAATCAGCCCCCATAGAGAACCACTGGTACAAATGAAATAAAAAGGATAGTAAGTTGTTAACTGTCAAAACTGGGTGGTGGATACACAGGAATTCATTACACTATTCTTTATATTTATATATATTTCTATTTTTATTTATATATGTTTATATATATTTTATATATTTATGTATTTTATATATGTTTAAACTTTTTATAACAAAACTAAAAATTAAATCTTTTTCTACTTTCTGTCATTCCATGCAATGAGTGAGTAGATTAATTTTTTCCTCTTAAAGATCATATCTAATAAGAGACTTGTAATTGTAAAAGGTTTTGCACATGAATTAAAAAATGTCAACATACACAGGAAAAGATCTTTAAAAAATACTTTCACTTAAAAAAACATACTTTCTAAGTAGAAAATTAGAATATTTACAGAATGATAAAACTTATGTTTAAATAGTAAATACCAAAGCCTCTGGGTAACTGAAGACAGTGGTAGGTGGATAGTAAGCAAACTATCAAAATTACTTCCCCAAATGATAAGAAATAACTTCATAACTGTGAGATTTCTTTTTTTGTTTGATTGTTTATTGAAATTTTTATTTAAATTCTAGTTAGTTAACATATAGTGTAATATTGGTTTCAGGAATAGAATTTAGTGATTCTTCACTTACATACAACACCCAGAGCTCATCATAACAAGTGCCTACCCATCCCCCACTTAGACCATTCCCCACCCAGCTAACTGTGAGACTTCTATCCAAATCCTCATCTTCAACATTACTTGAGAAAGAAGAAAGAAAATGCCAAAACTTGTGAAATAAGTGTGAGTTAAAAGAGGAAAAAGTGGACATCAAGGAAGATGGTAGAGTAGGAATCTCAAGGATTCTGTTTCCCCACCAAGACCACAATTGAACTGGCAGAATCTGGCTGCTCCAATGATTTTGAAACTGTAGAATCTAATTGAAGGCTGGCAGCTTCTAGCGGAAAGCCTGGTTGATAAATTGTAGGTAATTTCAGTCACTAGCAGCTACCCATGCCCCAGCCCCCAGCCCCATGGCAGGCAGCTGTACTGACATTCCCAAGGTGCCTTGCAGGAGCTAGGGTGACAAGAGCCTTGTTCTTCAATTATTATCGATCTGGGTTCTGACTAAGGATTATTGCTTGGGGTCATGGAGGTACAGATACAAAAGCAACCTGCCATTGTTGCCCCACTGGTTGAAGCAGCTGCCAGGGGATTTAAGGGACAGAGCCTGTCTTCACACTCACATTTTACCTTTTCCTTACATATTTAAGTATAAGGACATTCAAAAGTAACTGCATATGGGAAATTTAGAAAGCCACAATACATGCCAAGGGAAAGATAAAGGCTTGGAAAAGACATGAGAAAACCTTTAGTTTATATCTCAGGCTGGTTCATAGCACAAAGACACCTGACAACAATAAAAAATCAGTTATATAGAAAAATATATGTATTCATATATACAACTACCATTTTTCCTTGTTATAAAGTGATTTTACTGAATTGATTTGGACATACTGTAGGTCAAATAATAGTTTCCAAAGATACAAATTGTGGACTTTATTTTTTTTTAAAGATTTTATTTATTTATTTGACAGAGAGAGACAGACAGTGAGAGAGGGAACACAAACAGGGGGAGTGGGAGAGGAAGAAGCAGGCTCCTAGCAGAGAAGCCTGATGTGGGGCTCGATCCCAGAACGCTGGGATCATGCCCTGAGCCAAAGGCAGACGCTTAATGACTGCGCCACCCAGGCGCCCCCAATTGTGGACTTTAAAACTTGACATAACATTGGTAGCTTCAATAGTAATATTCCCCATCAACAATATGATAAAATAATTCAATTATGTAGAAATACAGAACTCTAGGACAAGCTGGAAACTTGGGAATCACTTAAGCATAATATTTTCATTTCATGAGAAACTAGACTCAGATTAAGTGATTTACCCAAACTCAAATACCTAATAGTAATAAAGCTGGAAATCAAACCAATTTTTCCTAAAACTAGAATCTGATCAATATTTCAACTGATTCTCTATTATCTAAAAATCCAGGCTGTTCTCTAATGCTCCATGCTACTGTGACATGAAAGTGTTCAGACACTACAATAAGTCATAGTCAGGAGATTCAAGCCTGGAAGATGCTTTATCAAATAGCTAAGCTAGCCCTCTCCTTGTGAAAAGGAGGAAATATATGAGAAGGAAATCATTCTGGGGAAGGGGGAGAATCTAATTCCCAGAGTTATGACATTATAAAATTCAAATGTCTAGTTTGCAACAAAAAAATTACAAGGCACTAAAAAAAAGAGAGAGAGAGAAAGAGAGATGACTCATTCAAAGCAACAAAATAAATAGACATAAAACATCTATGAGGAAGAGATGATTGTGGGCATACCACACAAAAACATTTAAACAACACTTTTCAAGATGCTCAGGAGAGCTAAAGAAAGATATGGGTAAAGGTCATGAAAATGATTTAAAAAAAGAAAATGTCAATAAAGAAAAAACCAAAATGAAATTTTGGAGTTGAGGGCACCTGGGTGGCTCAGTCAGTTAATCGGCTGCCTTCAGCCCAGGTCATGATCCCAGGGTCCTGGGATCGAGCCCTGAATCAGGCTCCTTGCTTAGCATGGAGCCTGCTTCTCCCTCTCCCTCTGCTTGCCATTCCCCCTCCTTGTTCTCTCTTTCTCTCCCTCTCTCTGTCAAATAAATAAATAAATAATCTTAAAAAAAAATTCTGGAGTTGAAAACTGCAATAACTGAAAATTTCACTAGAGAGATGATTAAAAAATCAGATTTCAGCAGGCAGAAGAATCAGTGAACTTGAAGATAGGCCATTAAAATTACTAAGTCTAAGGAAGAACAACAAGAAAAAATACTGAAGAAAGTAAACAGAGCCTAAGAGACCTGTGGGACACCATCAAGTGATCCAAAATATTATTGTGGAAATCCTGAAAGGGAAAAGGGAAAGGGACAGAGAGATCATTTGAAGACAGTGGCTGAAAACTTCCCAAATTTGATGTGAGATATGAATCTACAAATTCATGAAGCGTAATGAACTACAAAAAGGATAAAGTCAAAGACACCAACAGTGAGACACGTTATCACCAAACTTTCAAAACCCAAAGCCAAAAAGAGAATATTGAAAGCAGCAAGAGAGAAAGAAGACTTATAACATACAAGGGATCTTCAATAAGATTATCAGATTTCTCATCAGGAACTTTGGAGGCCAGAAAGTATTGAGTTGATATAGTCGAAGTGCTAAAAGGGGGGAAAAAAAAACCTCTAAAAAGAGAATTCTCTATCTGGTAAACCATCAGGTTGTATTTTAAGGCACACAATGTATAATGATGCAATTTGTGACAACAGTAACTGAAAGGCAGTGAGGATAGAGGTATACAGGAGAGATTTTGTACATTACTGTACTTAAGGTGATATAAATTCAAATCAGAGTGTTATAAGTTCAGGATGTTAAACATAATCCCAATGGTAACCAAAAAGAAAATACTTATACAACATATATATAAAAGAAAATGGGAGGGGAATTAAAATGTTTCACTCCAAAAAATCAACTAAACATAAAAGGAGACAGTAATGCAGGAAATCAGAGACAAAAAGATACAAGGCGTATAGAAAACAAATAGCAAAATGGCAGATTAAGTCCCTCATATCAGTAATTACCTCAAATATAAAAACATAAACTTAATTCTCTAGTCAAAATACAGATATTGGCAGAATGGAGAAAAACCCATAATCTAACTATATGCTACCTATATAAGACTCACGTCTTTTCTTTTTTCTTTTTACTGAAGTATAATTAACATTCAGTATATATTAGTTTCAGGTATACAATAAAAGAGTCAACAATTCTACACATTACTCAGTGCTCATAAAATAGGTAAATTCTTGATCTTCATTTCACTCCTCTCCTCACCCACCTCAACTACTAGTTTATTCTCTGTATTTCAGAGTCTGTTTTTTTGTTTGAATAAGAGATTCACTTTAGATCGAAAGACACAAATAGTTGAAAGTGAGAAGATGGAAAGATACTTCACGCAAATAGAAGTAGCAAAAGAGTTGGAGTGGCTGTACTAGTATCAGACAAAATAAACTTTAGAAAACAAGTTATAAGAGACAAAGGATGATGTATATTCATAAAAGGTTCAATTCAGCAAGAAGACATTACGTTATAAATATTTACATACCTAATAATACATCCTGAAAACACATGAAGCAAAAATTAACAAAACTGAAGGGAGAAGTAGTTCTACAATAATAGTTGGAGACTTCAATACCCTACGTTCAATAAGGGATAGAACAACCTGACGAAAAGAAGAAATACAGGACTTGAACAACGCAATAAACCAACTAAATCTAACGGATACATACAGAATGTGCTATCCATCAAAAACAGAGATAACCCCCAAAACAGACTTAACTATAGAGAACAAATTCATGGTTACTAGGTGGGAGATTGGGGGGGGAGGTCGGTGAAACAGCTGGTGGGAATTAAAGAGTATACTGACCACGATGAGAACTGAGTAATGCATAGAAGTGTTGAATCATATTGTACATCTGAAACTAATATAGCACTATGCAAACTATACTGGAATTTAAAAGAAAGGGAGAAAAAAAATAAATAAAAATGGGCAAAGGACTTGAATAGACATTTCCCTATAGGAGATATACCAGTGGCCAATAAGCATCTGAAAAGACAGTCAACATCACTAATCAGTAAGGAAATACAAATCAAAACCACCAGATACCACTTTAAATCCATTAGTATAGCTGTGGAAAAAACAAAAGAAACCAGAAAATAACCAATACTGGCAAGAATGTGGACACTGGAACCTTTATCCATTGCTGGTGAAAGTGTAAACCAATGTGGCCACAATAGAAAATAATATAGCAGCTCCTCAAAAAGTTAAGTAGAGAATTACCAAGTGCTTCAGCAATTCCACTCCAAAGTACCCAAAAGAACTGAAAGCAAGGACTCAAAGAGATATTTGTACACCCATTTTCAGAGTAGCATTATTCACAATAGCCAAAAGATGAAAATCATCCAAATTTCCAGTGGTGGAAGGATAAACAAAATGCAGTGCATACATATAATGGAATATTATTCAGCCTTAAGACAATGGGATTCTGACAGATCTACAACATGGATGAACCTTGAAGCTATTATGCGGAATGAAGTAAGCCAGACACAAAATGACAAGTGTTATAAGATACCAATTCTGTGAGGTTCCTGGAAGAGTCAAACGCATAGAGACAGAGAACAGAACAGTGATTACCAGCGGCCAGGGAGAGAGGTGGATAGGGAACTGGTGTTTAGTGGGGACAGAGTTTCAGGAAGGGATTTTGAAGAACTTCTGTACCCGGATGGTGGGGACGGTTGCACAGCACTGGGAATGAACTTAACGCCACCAAACTGTACACTTAAAAATGATTAACATGGTAAATTTTACATTATTTGTACTTTAGCATAATAAAAAATTATTAGGGGACAATACAAAGTTTTGTCAGCACTGTGGATAAACTGGAAACTCCATACAAACCTAGCTGGCGGGAAGGTAAAAGTACAGTTGCTCTGGAAAATAGTGCGGTGCTACCTCAAAAGGGAAAGAGGTCTCCATACCTTTTTATCAAAGCATTTCTTTGAGAAAATTTGTATTTCTAAATCCTTCCTCTGTGTTTTTGATATGAAATGTGTATAAACCTTGTAAAGCCTCTGTGAACATTATAAGCCAAGGATGTTTTTGTTTGTTAAGTAGGCTCCACCCAGCGTGGAGCCCAGTGTGGGGCTCGAACTCACAACTCTGAGGTCCAGAACTGGGCTGAGATCAAGAGTCAGATGCTTAACTGCTTAACCAACTAAGCCACCCGGCCCCCACCAATGAATTAAGATCCTGGGAACCATCTCTTTGAAATGTAAACGTCAAGAAGGAAGCCAGGAGAGGTTTTGTGAAGGGGAGTGAAATGACCTGATTTACCTTTTAATAGAGTATTCTGGCAGCTATGGGAACAGAGGCTGGTGGCAGGAGGGAGGCACAGGGCCAGCAGGAGTCTTCCTGGGGAGGGGGGTGGACAGGGGACAAGGACAAGACTGACCAGACATACTGGAGATGCCTACAGGGCACGTGGGCTCAGTTTTTGCCTCCTAAGAGAGTCACTCTTTAAATCCACCATCTGCTGGGTCCCTGGGCTGCTAAGGGCAGCACCTTTGTGCCGGTTAGAAAAAGACGCCCCTTGCTCTGTGCGGGGGGGCAGTGCCCAGGCGACCCCTCAGCTGACCACGCAGTGGCATGGCTTCAGTCCCCCCACCAGGCTTCTTACACTGAGATGACAAAGGAAGAGAAAATGACGGGGGGTGGGGGGGGACACATCTTCATTGGAAACTGTTTACCCAGATCATCCCTGCATTTTTAAATTTTCGATTTCAGGACTATTTCCACATTCCATGTAAAGCTAACTCATGCTGCACAGGCTGGTTTAATCACCTCATGACGGCTCTTCTGGAAAAGCCCCACCTCAGCTGTGCTCATTTCTTAAGCCAGAGACTCAGGGGAGACGCACACCCTTCCTGCCATCTCCTTCCATCTCTCAATTTAAACATACGCACCCGGGGGTGACCCTTTGTTTTTCTCTGCTTTGTTTTTCCTATTTGTGAATAGTTTTGAAATACAAATTAATTCTCTCTTAGAAAAGGACATGTGGAGGCCACTAGGGGTTGCAGGAGTCCTACCCTGGGAGCACGGGCTTCTCCGTCACTGGCTGTGCAGGGGCAGGTTTCGGTTCTGGTCTAGGGTTAACCGCCTGAGATCCTTCCAGAACCCGCGGTCCTGCACCCCTGCTCACAGGGAAGAGAGCTGCCCCTGGGGCGGAAGCTCTTCTGGGGCCACGTTGGTCCTGGCAGACGGAGACGCGCCAGGGCTGCGGGACAGACGACCACGCGCCAGCACTGCCGGCCCCGGTGACCCGCAGCTCTGAGGAAGGAGGGGAGGACGGTCCGTCCCGTCCGGAGACACGCGCGTACCGCTCAGCCGCGCTGTCGCCCTCAGGGACGTCTCCCGGAACCCGAGGAGGAGGCTGGCTGAGGACTCCAGCCCCGTCCCCCGGTGGCCCCGGCGCCTCTCTGCACAGCTCGGGACTCCAGCCACACATCCTACTCCCCGTAACCCCCAAATACTCGCTTCACTCAGAGTCACTCATGGATACGAGGCTCCCGAGGCGAGGGGAAAGGGAAAGATCCTTCTCTCCTTGGATCCTTCGTGCCAGGCTCGGCCCCCACCCTCTGGCGGGACAGAAGGCCCTGCGGACCCTTGGCAGGTGCAGGATGCCTGCCAGCTGCGTGCACTTGTGGGCGGCCTCTGCCAGCTTCCCAGCCTTCCTGTCTTTCTCCCAAACCAGAGTTACAAAGACAGACATCCAGACAAGGGTGGTTCCCGCAGCAGAAACCTCAGCGCACGGTGGGAAGAAAGCTCCCCGGGCCCGGGGGCTTGAGGAGGGGGACAGCCCGGCCGGCAGCTCCTCTGCGGCGCCCACAGCATGAGGGGCCCTCAGGGACATGTCTGGACCGACAACAGCCAGGACGAGCCCCCACTTCCACGCCAACAGGCCCCCCGTGGTCTGCAGGCTGCTGTCAGCAGAGTCCACACCGGGCCGTGGTCAGGCTACTTCCAGCCTCCCAGGCTCCCTCCCTTGCTCTCAGATGCTGACCAAATCCTGTGTCCGGCTCCTGGCTCAGTGGGATCAAGTCCCTGCTGCTGTCTCCTGGCTCCAGGCAGCACACGCTGGCTTCCTGTCTCTGGACTCACACAGCCCTTTCCTGTGGCTGGACTAGGGCTCCACATCCTCGGATCCCAGCTCCTCCCGGAAGCCTCTGCCTGCACCGCCCCTCCCGCTGCACGCTCTCACAGAACCCTGCATCTTTCCTGCGGCGTCATTCCACACCGTGTGCGCTCAGTGCACGATCACTTCTCTCCCCTCTTGACTGTGACCTCCAGCCGGCAGGACCTGCGTCTTTCTGCCCCATGTTGCATCGCCAGTGCCCAGCGCGGAGCTCACGCACCATTCATTACTGGACAAAAAAACAGTGGCTGGGGGTTTGAACCTGGTCCCTCCCCCATTCTTCAGCTCTCGACCCCAACTTCCCTGTTGGCCGACTCTCCGGTTCCTCTCCTCTGATGGCTTCTTCTCAGGCTCAGCCTGTCTTCTTGCCTAAGCCACCTCGTAAATGGCGAGGTTTCCTGGGATTCTGTCCTCTGCTCTGCGTCCTCACCTGGTCAGCTCAAGGCGTCACATGCCACCTCTGTACTGACTGCTACCTGACCTCCCTCCCTTCTGAGTTCCCACAGACCTCATAGGACTGTCCACCAGCATCTCTCCCTGAACATTCCACTCGCATCTCCAGGGAGACCCATCCCACAGTGAAGTCAGCCTACAGCCTTAACAATGGGGCCCCTCTTCTTTCCCCCTGGACCCCAGTGCCCGTGCCTTTGTCCAGACCCTAGAAACATTTCACCTACCTTATTGCAAGTGTCTCCGGGAAGGTTCCACGTCGGTTTTCCCCTCACTTTAAATCTATCCCCCACAATGCTCCAATGTGACCATGCTTATTAAACTCAAATTATACAAGGACTTCATGACTCTATTCTCTATGAAATGTTCAGATTACATATAACTGAAGCCCTTTCATCCCGCCCCTTCTCGGTCCCATTCCCAGTGGAGCTCCTGGCACAGCTCAGGTGTGTCCCCTCGCCTTTGTGTCTGCACTTCCACACACATTATACACACACAGCCATGTCATCTCCCTTCAGCATCAGCGGGGACACATCAGCACGGCGCTCCCCTGCCTGCCCCCAGCTCTGTCCACACCAGCTGCTCTTGTTTCTGACAGTGGCACTCAATGCCAGAGTGGGGACCCGCGCCAGCTTCTCCAGCCACATCCTTACCGGAGGACATTTATATTGTTTCAGATTTCAGGCAATTTTTCTAAAATACCAAGAACTTCAGTCTTCCACTTAAAATCCCTCATTTCCATGGGATGGTCTCATCTCCGAGTCTTGTCAAAGCCTGTTGTGACGCAGCCCTGCTAGCTTTCTGACACCCTTTCCTTCCTCGGCTCTTTCTCTCACAGACCCTGAGCCTCAGTCAGAATGATTCTCTGCCATTCCTTAAATACACTGTTTGCTGACTGAATACCTGATGTGCAGCCGTCCTCTGAGAACAGGAAGGAATAAGAAGAGATCCTGAGAGATTCACTTGGGAAGTGATTACCAGAGAATAAGAGGAAGCTCGTGTCTGGAGCCTGAGCGTCACCTCTCTGCCACCTCTCAAGGACAGAGGCCCAGGAGAAACTTTCCCGACCGACATCGCCAAGCTGCACCATCCACTTACCACCCAGACTGCTGCCCGTGCCCGGCCCCGGCCCCTCAGTCCCACCCACTCACCTAGAGAGGGGCCTCCAGGACTTTCTTTCTCTACCTTCCAGGGATCTTCTCCTTGCTGCAACAGGGAGATCACTTTTGGTTTGGAAAACAGGAGTCCTGTCGTAAACAAAAAAAAAAAAAAAAGAGAGAGAGAAAAGACTTGGTTTTGTTTTGACTCAAAGAGGCATCACGGATCTGAGTGGAAAACTCAGGGGATGGCACAAAGAGCTTCGGTGGGGTGCTCGAGCCGTGCCCCTGTGACCTGAGGGCATGTGTGGGGGGAAAGGCAAGGGATGTGTAGGGCGTGGCTACGTAGTAAGTAGTTGTAGGTTAGGAAATAGGGTACACGTGCCGCTTTGATGACTAGAGTATGGATGGCTTTCTACAGAAGAGGGAATACGTTAGATGTACAGACAAAATATTTGTAAACAGGTACCCACAGCAAGACACTGTGCACCAAGCGCCCTGTTTACAATGAGAACGCACTATCTGACTCCCTTTCAAAGAGGGATCGTATATCGATCGTCTGTCTGGAAGGGAGAATCGGGAAAGGCTGGAGACAGGTTAATGAAGACGGTTGAGGGATGCTCTCTGCTGTGAGCTGAGCAAACAAATCACAGAAAATCATAGCAGGAGAATGTTGCCTGAACTATGAGGGAATTTCTAACATGCAAGTATGTTAACCATCCCACGTGTGGGACAAATCCATGCCTATAAGGGGAAAGAAGTTTTAAATATTTATTTATTCACAATGTGTACAATCCTAAGGCAAAATTCAGCTAAAAGTTCCTGTTGACCCATGCCTTTTATGCAGGGAAGCAGCTGCTGACTTATGCTAATGTCTGACTTTCTCATCTACAGGGAAAATTCCCTTACCCAGTGAGACCAGGTTAGTGTAGTTCTCCAGCATCACTTCCTGGTACACATTTCTCTGAGAAGGACCCAGCTTCCTCCACTCATCCCGCGTAAAGAGCACAGCCACATCCTCGAAGGTCACCGACACCTTGTAATGACAAGCCATCCCAGCTCACCCAGGACCTCCCATCACACAGAGTGAAGAAGGCAGCAGTGCGGGGTAGATGGACTACCATGAAAGCCTTCTGATGTTATTCCGGTTTCTGAAGGCTTCAGGTCATTTCTTTAATGAACCGTCGGCCAGTGACACATAATGAGCAGCGTGAAGTATTAACCAGGCCTGTGTTAGCCACTATAAGGAGATGTGGGGAGGAATTAAGACCACTGGAGTGTGAATTAGAATAATCTCATTGATGGCGATTTGATAATACATATTAAAAGCTTTAAAATGTGTTTATTCTTTAACTCACCAATTATTGTATTTGTATTATAATGAACAGTACACAAAAATGCACACAGCGCATTGATCATGGTTTCAGTAATAGCAAAAAAGTAGAAGCCAGCTAAGTCATCACAGATGATGAAGGGTAGGGTCACTAACGGAAGGCACTGTCTGAGTGCTCACTGAAGCTGGAGGACGGAAATCACGGAAACTGAAATCTCTCTCTTCTCTTGAATGCTTTACACGGGCCAGATACAATCCTTAGAGCATTCTATTAATCTTTTTTTTTTAATTCAGTTAGCTATTAATCTTTAATATAAGCTTTATTTAAAAATCACAACAACCCTAAGAGAAGCTATTAACACTGTCCCCATTTACATGAGAGAAAACAGCCATGGAGAAGATAAATTTGCCTAAAGTCCCATAGGTAGTCAGTGGTAGAGCTGGACATGTTCCAGGCCTTGTGTAACCTCTACAGTGCCATCACCATTGCTCAGGCCATGATCTTCTGCCAGACCCACAAAACAGCTAGCTGGCTGGCAGCAGAGCTCTCGAAAGAAGGCCACCAGGTGGCCCTGCTGAGTGGAGAAATGATGGTGGAGCAGAGGGCTGTGGTCATCGAGCGCTTCCGAGAGGGCAAAGAGAAGGTGCTGGTGACCACCAAAGTGTGTGCCCGCGGTATTGATGTCGAACAGGTTTCTGTCGTCATCAACTTTGACCTTCCCGTGGACAAGGACGGGAACCCAGACAATGAGACCTACCTGCACCGGATCAGGCGCACGGGCCGCTTTGGCAAGAGGGGCCTGGCAGTGAACATGGTTGACAGCAAGCACAGCATGAACATCCTCAACAGAATCCAGGAGCATTTTAATAAGAAAATAGACTGGACACGGATGATTTGGACGAGACTGAGAAAATAGCCAACTGAGACACTCCACCAGTCACCAGTGCCCACCCCTGGCACTCCACCTGCACAGGAGACCAGTGCTTCCACAGCACAGGCCTTGACAGTCACCACAAAGACAAAGGCAGAGGAGAGAGAAACTACCTACCTCATTTTAAATTACGTTTGGACTAGACAAAAATTGTGCAAATGATGCGGGAAGGTAAAAAAAAATTGTTTACACAACTTCTGAAGATTAGGCGTGAATACACAGAAATTTACCTCTTGAAAAAAAAAAAAAAAAGGAAATGGGGGAGGGACCCGGTCCGGGTGAGCCAGTGCATGAACAAGGAATAAGCGTGTTGGAGGCAACACAGTTGGAGAGATGTCCAGGTACATGGCCAAGGTTCCATTCTTAACCGTTCTGCAAAAATGCCTCTCAGAACCTACCACAGAGGGCTATTAAATAAGTGAGATAATCCATACAATGTAATTAATACTGTATCTGGGTCATATCAAAGCTTTAGATATTAGCTATTATCACATCAATATAAAATACTATGCAACCAATATAACTGATTGTTAGGTCAATATTTGTTCAAAAGACATCCATGTTAATGTTAAATACAAAAAACAGGTTATATATCAGTGTGTACTTTGTAATGACTTCTAATAAAAAAATTATATATATATACACATATATACACACATGATGCTGAGAGATACACAACAAATGATTGACAGTGATTCTCTCCAGATGGTGGGGTTAAGGGTGATTCTACTTTTCTTTGAATATATGAAAAAAAATATACAGTTGACCCTTGCACAAGGAGGGGGTTAGAGGCACTGACCTCGCATGCAGTCAAAAATCCACATATAACTTTTGACTCCCCCAAAACATAACTACTAATAGCCTACTGTTGACTGGAAGCCTTCCCGATAACATAAACAGTTAACACATATTTTGCATGTTATATGTATTACATATGGTATTCTTATCCTAAAGTAAGCTAGAGAAAAGAAAATGTTATTAAGAAAATCATAAGGGGACGCCTCAGTGGTTCGGTTGGTTTAGCGTCCAACTCTTGATTTCCACTCAGGTCATGATCTCAGGGTTGTGGGATTGAGCCCTGCGTCATCCTCTGTGCTCAGCATGGAGTCTCCCTGAGATTTTCTTTCTCTCTCTCTCTCTCTCTCCCCTTGTCTACTTGTGCCCTCTCTCTCAAAAAATAAACCAAAAAATAATAATAATCATAAGAGAAATACATTTATAGTACTGTAGTAATTTCAAAAATCCACGTTTAAGTTGATCTGCCCAGTTCAAACCCATGTTGTTCAAGGGTCAACTCTACACACACACACACACACATATGTATGTGTGTGTGTGTGTGTGTGTGTGTGTGCATATTTTATTCTCTTAAAGTTTACCATGATGATACAATATTTTTATCGTAAGAAAAAGCATTAAATTATATATATATTGGGGAGGAATATAAGAAATAATTTTTGTTCTCAAAGAATTTACCATCCAACTGGACAAGATAAACACATGAAATAATCTGATCAATGAAAGAAAAATGTGTGGCTGGACAGGACCATACACCATCTCCCAGTTCAATCCTCATTTCAGTGATGGGGACCAGAAGGTCCCCAGGCAGTCAGGATCCTGGGCCACATACTTTATCAGTGGCAGAGGCAGGACAATAATTAAAGTTTTCAGTTAATCCACTCAGTATATTCTCTCTCTGGTCTTAAACTCCTGTCACGGAGTTTTACACACAAGCCCGTGCAGTATGGACATATGGGAGCAGGTGAGGTTAGGGAGAATGCCACATGCATTCACTCCCCTGCAGGGATGGAGAAGATTCTGGGCAAGAGAGCAACATGGCTCTGTGGGAACGGGAGAGGAAAGCTTTAGAAAAAAGCAGCCCAGATGTGCGCTGGCCAGCCCCAGCCTGAAGATCAACCACCACTGCGTTTCATGGGCCCAAATACAACAGGACAGCGGAGAAGAGCTCTGGGAACACGGGGGCTGGGTCCACCCCGGGTTCTGCAAGAGACACCAGGGGAATGGCTGCGCAGTGACGAACCTCGACCCAAAGGCCAGACACACTGGGGTGCGAATTCAGGTTATTGGACGTCTCTGAGCCTCAGTTTGCTCATGTGTAAAATGGGGATGATCACTGCTGCGCCGGTCTGAGAGTGAGAACAAAGGCAAAGCCCTCAGGCCGACCCCCAGCAACATTAACTGTTGCTGTTAGATGAAGACTAGCAATGAAAGGACAAGTCCTAGCGACACGGTACAGCAGTTCCCACCTGTCGGCATGAGCGGTATTATCACCACAGTAGCATCATCCGGCTCCCACGACCACCCCATGTTGGGCATCTGCTAGTGCCCAGCCCCGATCTAAACACTTTCCATGCACTAACCCGTGATCCGCCCACCTACCCCGTGAGGTCGGCCCCTGCTTGCTATTCCCGTTGTCCAGGTGAGGAAACGCATGGAGAGATGGAGCTATTTGTCCAAGGCCCACAAACAGCCAAGGAGATGGGTTCAAGCCCGGCAGTCTGGCTTCAAGCCCCGCTTCTTACCCACTGGAGACCCTGCTCTCCACTCCTGATATCCCACAAAACCCTCCCCTGGGGAGTCTTTTCTGCCCCTTGCAGTCCAGAGATCTCTCCAACCGTGTTGCCTCCAACACGCTTATTCCTTGTTCATGCACTGGCTCACCCGCACCGGGTCCCTCCCCCATTTCCAACAACAGAAAGATGAAAATGGCAGGTCTAGAACCGTTTTCAAGAGAGTGTAGAAGCAAGGCACCTGATCCACAAAGTAAAGAGGGAGAAAAAACTAACAATGGTGGGTTGGAGAAGCCTAGGGAAGGTATCCTAAAGAAAAGCCAAGGGTAGGGGCTCCTGGGTGGCTCAGTCGTTAAGCGTCTGCCTTCGGCTTAGGCATGATTCCAGGGTCCTGGGATCGAGCCCCACATCGGGCTCCCCGCTCAGCAGGAAGCCTGCTTCTCCCTCTCCCACTCCCCCTACTGGTGTTCCCTCTCTCGCGCTGTGTCTCTGTCCAATAAATACAAAAAGACAAAAAAGGAAAAGCCAAGGGTAGGGCAGGAGACCAGGGTGAGCCAAGGAAGCGGGGCCAGAAGGAACTGCCAGGTGTGTGTGTGTGTGTGTGTGTGTGTGTGTGTGTTTGTTCTGTCCCCACGGGGCATCTGACCTGTCAAGTTAGTAATCATACACTGAATTGAGATCAATGAATAAAAAGAAGTGTCCATTAGGAAAAGAAAAGAGAAGTACTAGACATGGATTGGCAGGGAGGAGGCAAAAATTCCCTACAGAATTCACCCTCCACCTGCGTGGATCAACTCCTCAAGGAGAAAAGGGCTTGGGCTCCAAATGCTGGAGGAAAGTTGTACTGAGTAGAGAACTTCAGTTCAACGGTGGGTAAGTGAGTAAGTAAATCTATCTATCTATCTATCTATCTATCTATCTATCTATCTATCAGACCTGAGATGGCAATGAACTCACTCGTGACCTTGCTTCCCTCGGTCCCATAGCCATATCTTCTTTCTGGGCTCCTCCCCGAGGATGGATGCAGTCTCCAGAAGGCAGATCTGAAAGACGGAAAAGGGAGCCAGGAGGGAGAAGCCCCTTCTGCTTTCCAGCCCTGAGAATCACCAGCTCTGAAATCCTTACACCACCTGAGAATGGTACCACGTGCCCTGGGAGAGGGAAGTCAGAAGGAGCTGGGGGTAGACAGCCCCAGAGACAAGGGCCAGCCCACAGGGGTCCGGGCCCCAACTCTTACCCGTGTGGCTCAGAGAAAAAGGCCCTAGGACTCCAGCTGCAGTAGCAGCAGCAATCAATCACTGAACCTCCCCGCGGGCCAGGCACCGCCCACATGGCTCAGTCCCGCAGCACAGCTGGCATTGTCCACGCCTGTTTTACAGATCAGGAAACTGAGGGCAGAGCGGGAGCCACCTGCCCCAGTGCACACAGCCAGCGAGGGCGCACCGGGATCCATACCGCGCGCTCCAGAGCACCTGCTCTAACCTCACTGCCCGCAGAGGACAACTTTTCTCCACGTCAAGCTGCCCCCCGCCCGACTCCTCCCTCTTCCGTCAACGAATCTTGTTCCAGGTTTTTAGCGAAAAGTGCTTCGGAAAGGGATGACAGCAGTTTTCCCACGGCGGCCAGAGGGCTGCCGTCTGGAGGAGCAGGCACAGAAGCCGAAAACCTGGGTTCCAGTCCAGGTTCTGCCCTGGAGGGAAGCTGGCAACTCACTTCTATCTGAAAACACATCTCTGCGCCTGCAGCCCGGGAGGGGAGCGGCGCCGGGGAGGGGCGGAAACACAGTTCCTCACGTTCACTGACAGCCGGTAGCAAATCCAACCGCCGGCAGGGCCCGGCAGGTAGCGCGCTGGGCACGGGTCCGGAGGGAGCAGGAGGGTGACCGGGGCCCGGGCCAGTGGGGACAAGTGCCCGACCAGCCGCGGTCATGCGCACGTCCGCGGGACGGCCGGCGCGGGGCAGGCGGGCACATCTGGGTTGCCGGCCCTCGGCCCCCAGCCCGCGCCCACAAAGGCCCCGCTCGCGCCTCTCGGGCCTGTGCCCCGTGCCCCGGCGCCGCATCCTCCCGAGGCCCCGGTCCTCCCTCCGTCCCGCATTCCGCCGCCGCTCCGCCGCTCACCTAGCCCAGGCCTCGGGGTTCCGGGGGCTGTGCCTCCCGGCCGTGCTCCACAGGCGGAGGCTCCGGCACTGTCCTGGCAAACAGCAGCCCCGGGTGGGGAACCCTCCCCGGGGTATGCCTGGGCTGAACTCCGGCCCCGAGCCGCTGGTGCTAAAGCCGGCTGTACAGAGAGGCGGGGCAGGGGGCGAGTTAGGGACGGCCGCTAATGCCCCTGGGGAATGTAGTCCACGCGAGTACCTATGCATTCTGGGAAGTGTAGTTCTCTGCGCTTCTCTGCAAGGCGGGGCCGGTCGAGCCTGTCACGTGCCCAGTTCCCGCTTCCGGGCTCGTGGTCACTCCCCTTTGGCTGCGAGGGCTATGGCTCCATGCTCCCCGTGAAGGAAAAGGAGGTCCGCTGATTGTAAGGCAAGTAGACAACCTCCGAGAACAAACCTATTTCCCCGTCGGTCATTCAGCCAGAGTGTTTTGAGCACATTTTTGTGGCAAGCGCTGCCATAAGTGGTTGGAAATCAGTCAGTGAACAAAACAAAGATCATTGCTTTCGCGAACTTTTTTGGGTTATTGGTAGGGAGCAGACAGTAACCATGAACATAATTATATAACATTTTAGAAGGTAAGCGTTATGGGGAAAAACGGAAGGAAACCAGGGTGGTGGCATCTGGGCGCGTTGGGAAGAGTGAGTGGGGCCTCCCAGGCAGCCCTCCCTGAGCGGCGGGCGGAGGGAAGGGGCATTTCTGGTCAGAGAAGCCAGTGGTTACCTTCTCTTCTTACCAGGGGGGAACATGTCCCATTGAGAAAGGTTTTATAATAGAAAAAAAAAGGAAAAGAAAAATGCACCTGATGCCACGGCACAAAAGTTGTTAACGTTTTGGTGAACATCTCTTAAGAGCCCTTTGAACTCCATCCTCCTTTGCTGCCGACCTCCTTTTAAGAAAATGGAATCTTGCAGATAGCACTTGTAACCTAGTTTGGTCTTTTCCCCCACTTAAGAATGTACCTTGAACTTGGGGCGACTGGGTGGCTCAGTTGGTTAAGCGTCTGCCTTGGCTCAGGTCATGATCCCAGGGTCCTGGGATAGAGTCCGGCCTGGGGCTCCCTACGCCTCCCCCTCTCTCTCTGCCTGCTGCTCCCCCTGCTGGGCTCTCTCTCACTCTCAAAAAAAAAAAATGTACCTTGAACATTTGAATTTGCCAATAGATACTCTCCCTCAGTAATATTTTGAATGGCTTCAGTGCATCCCATTATGGCTTATTAAATTTTTTGGTTAAATATATTTAACTAAATTATGCTTATTTAATGCCTGTTGTTTGTTATATTTTTTCCACTTCTTTGCTCCGTTAATATTCTCATACCTATAGCTTTGAAGATTATTTTCTTAGTTTAAATTTCTTGAATTGAATGACTTTATCAAGGACTGGTGGCATTCTAAGCCCATTGCCTAGTTGCCTTCCTGGAGGCTTTTTACAATTTTTATTTCCGTAAGCAGTTGGTTATAATTTGTGCTCTGCCTAACGCCCACGCCTACTCTGGGTTTTTTGTTTTGTTTTGTTTTTAATGCCTTTTTAAAAAGCTTTTGTTTATTCAATAGGGCAAATTTTTGTATCTAATTTTGAGTACTTGTAAAATTAAATATCTCATATTTACTGAGCCATTTAGATATTTTCTGATATAAATTGCCTGTATATGTACTTCATTGAAATGTTCAAAATTTTGATCATTTTTAAATGCTGCATATGCATAATTTTTGTAAAGAAAAAAGTGCTTTGTTTACCTGATTGTGAAAATTATGAGAAATTCACACATAGTATGCGGAATGAAGAAATAGTAATAAACACTGATTACATCTATCCATATATGCTATTGTGTGTGCTTACACACAGTTGTGTATGAAACAAGAATAGAGTCATATTTTTCATACTTTAAAAAATGTGAAATATACAGAAAGGCAATTAGAACATATAATCCAATAATAACACATAATTATAAAGAGAAAACCCCTGAAAACATCCACTCAAGTTGAGAAGTAGACCCCTTTTCAAATTAATAGTAGAATCTAGGTGATGGTATATGGGTGTTGACTGTAAAATTCTTTCAACTTCACTTCATGTTTGAAATTTTTCATAATAAAACCTTGGAGAAAACTCTGTATAGGGGTTTGAGTCAAAACAGATGACCACCATTCCTCCTAGGTCATCCCTCTTGCAACTAAAAAACCCTGGGCATAAATAAACAAGCATAGGAAGACTCCAAAATGTGAAAAGAAGAAGGCAAACTGTGGAAACTTTAGGGTTGAGGAGCAACATAGTAGTACATGCCCTTTTTTCCTTCTCGCCTCCTGAATCTTTCAGCTAATGCGTTCCAGAAGCTTCCATGCTAAAACCTTCAACAGGCACAGACCAAAAAAGCTCTAAGCCTGTTCCCCTTAGTCAAAACCAGGAAAAGGGTGGCCAAACAGAGAACTTTGTTGGTAATACCACCTTCCTTCAACCAAACATCAGTGGAGAAACCACCCTCCCACCCCCATCTGAACCATGGAAGCCAGGGGAAGTTGCATATTTTTCTCAAGTGGAACGAATGGAGCTATCGGCAATGAATTCTCTATCCAGTGAACGTATCATTCAGGAATAAAAGGGAAATAAAGACATTTTCGAAAGATAACTAAGAGTATCGTCAGCAAACCTATCCTCAAGGAAAAACTAAAGGAAATACTCTAAACAAAGTAAATGATAAAAACAAAGGCTTGAAACCATTGAAAGAGAAGAACATCAGAATGGGAAAAATAGAAATATTATAAAATAATCTATCCTGCTTCTAAGTGTCTTAAACAGACATGACGGTTGAAGCAAAAATAACACCATTTCATATTCTCTATGTATTCAGTGGGAATACGTAAAACAATTACATTTTACAAGTGGGGAGGCAAAGGGTCCTAAATGAAAGTAGGGTTTCTGCACTTGGCTGAGTGCTAATTCATGCATGTATACTGTTATATCTAGAGCAACTGCCAAAAAAAAAAAATTACAAAGTGATATACTCTAAAACACTACACAAATCAGGATGGAATTTTGAAAATGTTAGAGTAACCTATGAGAAGGCCAGAAAAGAGACACAGAAGAAAAGCTGCAGAAAACAAACTAAAAATCCTTTGTCTCTAATTAATCAAAGGGCTCACAGTAGGCTAGATACTGACTCTATCTCAAGGTTTGCTGTTTTTGTTTTTCATTTTCAGACCAGAGTAATAATAATTTTTAAGAAAACATGCTGCTGTACTAAGCCAGTCACAAAAAGACAAATAGTGTGTGATTTTACTTATGCGCTCTACAAA
Source organism: Ailuropoda melanoleuca (assembly GCF_002007445.2). Lineage (NCBI taxonomy): Eukaryota > Metazoa > Chordata > Mammalia > Carnivora > Ursidae > Ailuropoda > Ailuropoda melanoleuca. Next base: position 4,565,049 of record NC_048220.1, read on the forward strand.
AAGTAGAATGGGGGTTGCCCGCAGTAAGGGGAGTTCATGTTTCATTGGTAGAGAGTTCTGGTTTTGCACGATGAAGAGCTCTGGTGATGGATGGTGGTGATGGTTGTCCAACACTATGAATGACTTTAAGACTGCTGAACTGTATGCTTAAAAATAGTTGATGGTAAATTTTATGTTATTTGTATTTTACCACAATAAAAAAGTTTTGGGGAAAAAAATCATGCAGCTGTCAACATTCTGTACACAGTGGTGTATCCCTTCAGGAGTTTTTTTGAGGAATTGCAGGTACCTGTGAATACGTGAAGACTTCCCCAGGGGCGCATAGTTACTGATAATTGTTTTTTTTATTAAAGATTTTATTTATTTATTCAACAGAGATAGAGACAGCCAGTGAGAGAGGGAACACAAGCAGGGGGAGTGGGAGAGGAAGAAGCAGGCTCATAGCGGAGGAGCCTGATGTGGGGCTCGATCATAGAACGCCGGGATCACGCCCTGAGCCGAAGGCAGACGCTTAACCGCTGTGCCACCCAGGCGCCCCCTGATAATTGTTTTTTAATTGAAGTGTAGTTCACATGTACAACGTAGTTATTCAACATTTATATAAGGACATGATCATCGTGATGAATGTAGTCTGACTTCTTTCACTTAGCGTAATACCATCTAGGTACATCCATGTTACCACAAGTTGTGTTTGGTTTTTGTTTTGTTTTGTTTTGTTTTTTTTAAGTGGCTGAGAAATACAGCATCTTCTTTATCCATTCATCTATTGTTGGACACAGAAGTTGTTTCCATTTCTTCACTATTGTACATAATCTTGAAATGAACATAGGGGTGCAAATATCTTTTTGATTTACTGTGTCTTTTTTTCCTTTGGATAAATACCCAGAAATGGAATTGCTGGATTACATGGTATTTATATTTTTAATTCTTTGAGGAACCTCTGGACTGTTTTCCACACTGGCTACACCAATTTACATTCCTACCAACAGAGCACAGGATTCCCTTTTCTCCACAGCCTCACCAACACTTATTTCTTGTGTTTTTGATAATTGCCATTCTGACAGGTGCAAAGTGGTATCTTATTGTGGTTTTGATTTGTATTTCCCTGATAATTAGTGATGTTGAGGATCTTTTCATGTGTCTGTTGGCCATCTATATGTCTTCTTCAGAGATATATCTATTCGGGTCCTCTGCCCATTTTAAATTGGATTGTTTGTTTTTCTGATACTGAGTTGTGTGAGTTCTTTATATATTTTGGATGCTAATCCATTACTGGTTATATTATTTGCAAGTGTTGTCTCCCATTAAGTAGGTTGCCTTTTCATTTTGTTGATGGTTCCCTTCACTGTGCAAAACCTTTTTCATTTGATGTAATCCCATTTGTTTATTTTTGCTTTCTATTCTGTTCCATTTATCTGTGTGTCTATGTTTTATCTATGTTTTTGTGCCAGTACCACACTGTTTTGATTACTCTAGCTTTGTAGTATAATTGGAAATCAGGGACTGTGATGCTTCCAGCTTTGTTCTTCTCTCTCAAGATAGCCTTGGCTATTTGGGGTTCTATACAAATTTTAGGATTATTTGTTCTACTTCTGTGAAAAATGATAGGGTTTGCATTGAATCTTTTAATTGCTTTGGGTAGCATGAACATTTTAACAATATTGTTCTAATCCATGAATGCCATATATCTTTCCATTTATTCATAGCATCTTCAATTTTTTTGTTTTTTTTTAAAGATTTTTTAAATTTTATTATTTATTCGACAGAGATAGAGACAGCCAGCGAGAGAGGGAACACAAGCGGGGAGTGGGAGAGGAAGAAGCAGGCTCATAGAGGAAGAGCCTGATGTGGGGCTCGATCCCATAATGCCGGGATCACGCCCTGAGCCGAAGGCAGACGCTTAACCGCTGTGCCACCCAGGCGCCCCAACATCTTCAATTTTTATCCTCATTGTCTTACACTCTTAGAGTACAGGTCTTTCACCTCATTGGCTAAGGTGTTCCTAGGTGTTTTATTCCTTTTGATGCAGTTGTAAAATGGGATTTTTTTTCTTCATATCTCTTTCTGAGAGTTCATTATTAGTGTACAGAAATGCAACAGATTTCTGTATATTAATTTTGTGTTCTGAAATGACTGAATTCATTTATTCTCAAGTTTTTTGGTGGAATCATTAGGGTTTCTATATATAGTATCATGTCATTTGCAAATAGTGACAGTTTTACTTCTCTAATTTGGATGGCTTTTATTTGTTTTTGTTGTCTGATTGTTGTAGCTAGGACTTCCAATACTATGTTGACAAGTGGCAAGAGTGGACATCCTTGTCTTGTTCCTGATTTTAGAGGAAAAGCTTTTAGCTTTTCCCCATTGAATATGGTGTTAGCTTTGCTTTTGTCATATAGGGCCTTTATTATGTTGAGATATGTTTCCTCTATATCCACTTTGTTGAGAGTTATTATAGATGGATGTTGAATTTTAACAAATGTTTTTTCTGCATTTATTAAGATGATCATATAATTTTTATTTTTTGTTAATGTGATGTATCATGTTGAATGATTTGTGGATTTTGTACCATTCTTGCATCCCTGGAATAAATCTCACCTGCTCCTTGTGTGTTACCCCTTTAATGTATTGTTGGATTCAGTTTGCTAATACTTTGTTGAGGATTTTTGCATCTATGTTCATCAGGGATATTGGCCTGTAATTTTCCCTTTTTTGTTTGTTGTCTTTGTTTGGTTTTGATATCAGGGTAATGCTGGCCTCATAAAATGAATTTGGAAACATTACTTCTTCAGTTTTTTTAGAATGGCTTGAGAATGATAGATATTAACTCTTTAAGTGTTTGAGAGAATAAATGTCCTATACTTTTGTTTGTTTGAAGTTTTTTGATTATTGATTCAATTTTATTAGTAATTGGTCTGTTCGGATAGATCTTTTTGTTCGAGTCAGTGTTAGAAGATTTTATGTTTCTAGAAATTTATCCATTCCAGCTTGGTGCATTTGTTGGCATTTAATTTTTATAGTAGTCTCTTAAATCCTTTGTATTTCTGTTGCGTTGGTTGTAACTTCTCTTCCATTTCTGACTTTATATATTTGAGTCCTCTTTTTTTCCTTCATGATTCTGGCTAAAGATTTATCGGTTTTGTTTATATTTTCAAAGAATCAGCTCTTGATTTCATTGGTCATTCCTATTGTTTTTTTCTTTAGTCTCTATTTCATTTATTTGTGCTCTGATCTGTACCAGTTTCTCAGTCTTTCCTTGTTTTTTGTGACGTTTACGTTTTTGAAGAGTATTTTGTACAGTGACTTTAAATTTGGGTTTTACAACTTTTCTCATGATTAGGCTATCATGGCTTTGGGGGAAGAATCTGAAGGAGGTGGAGGACCCTTCTCATCACATCATATAGGGAGCACGTAATATCATCATGACTTCCAGTGATGATATTAACCTTGATTACTTGGCTAAGGTAGTATCATCTGCCAGGTTTCTCTATTTTAAAGTTACTGGTTTCCCTTTTCCATATTCTAGTCTTTGGAAGTAGGTCACTAAGTCCAGCCACCGTGAAGGTGGGAGAAGAGGATTAAGTTCCACCTTTTGGCAGGTAAGGGTGGGAGAAGTATTTACATATATTACTTGGAGTTTTTCTGTAAGGAAAATTTATCACCCCACTTATTTGTTTATTCAATCATTTGTTTTCATCACTATGGACTCATGTATTTATTTTATACCTTGGGTTATAATCCAGTACTACTTTATTTATTTTGTTGCTTGAATTGTTCTAGCTTTGGCCATTGAGAGCGCTTTCTTGTTGGCTGCTATTTCCCTCTGTCGTGTCCTCATCTTTTTTTTTTTTTAGCTTTTCCTTACTTTCTTATATTACATGTCATGTCTGCTGACAATTTCAAGAAACTGCTCTTTCTGCCATATTCTGAAGGGTATTAAATGGCAGATTGTATTTGAACATCAGGTATGGGAAGTCTGGATCATGCTCACATAACTTGGCTCAAAAGTAATTTATATGTCCATACTCAAGGACATAAAAAGGAACAAAAATAATATCCCATACTTCTTGGCAAGTATTTCCACAATACAGGGGCAGGGATATGCCTAAATACCACTTGTATCTCACATTTAAAAATCAAGATGAACCGGGTGCCTAGGTGGCTCTGTCAGTTTGGTGTCTGACTCTTGATCTTGAGCTTGTGAGATCGAGCCTCATGTCTGGCTCCACACTCAGTGGGGAGTCTGCTTCTCTCTCTCTCTCCCTTTGCCCCTGCCCCCGCTCCCACTCACTCTTTCTCTAAAATAAATAAATCTTAAAAGAAAAAATTCAAAATGGGCCTGAATCAGTTGTTTTTGCTGTCAGCATGAAATGCCTAGAGTTTCGACCAAATAAAAGATGGCCAGTTTTGAAAATGGTTTTGGCAAGATGCTGATTACTTCCTTGTGGCTCACACATGAAAGGTTACTCTAGATAACCAGATTTATTAGGAGTCAGAGTTCATCAATTAGACAACTGGTGTTTTGTCTTGTTTTGTTTTTTAAAGATTTTATTTATTTATTTTGACAGAGAGACAGCAAGAGAGGGAACACAAGCAAGGGGAGTGTGAGAGGGAGAAGCAGGCTTCCTGATGAGCCGGGAGCCCGATGTGGGGCTTGATCCCAGGACCCTCGGATTGTGACCTGAGCCGAAGGCAGACATTTAACGGCTGAGCCACCCAGGTGCCCCAGACAACTGGTTTTTAACATTCACGTGATAAAAACTCATGGCCAGAGCAAAGTCAGCTGCTGAAGGCTGATTGACATTGTGAGACACAAAGTCCATGTGAAGCTCAGCCTCTGTCCTCAAGCACAGGGTGACAAGATACTACAGGCAGGGCAGTAACTTGCAATACTCAGGGAAAGGCTTCAGCTCATAAGAGACAGTATCAGGCTATCCTGGAAGGTCCCTGGCTGGAGTGGCCTTGAAGCACAATTTGGAGGGAGATGATTCCATGAACCTGGAATAGATCTCATTGCAATGGCCATGACATGGAGTGGTCCCTGCTCCCCTGGGGAGAGCAGTGTCTGGGGAAGTGTGTTGGGAAGAAGGATGAGCCTCTCTTTCAACACTCATTGAGGTAAAGTCAAACTTATCTCTGCAAGTTGTTTCAGTTGCTTGTGAAGAGCTGGTCCCGAGTGGCTCATTAGTGCAAGGTGGAAGTTGCCTATAAGGAAGGCGAATGGTGTCTGTTGGGGCCCCAGCTGCAGAGAGAAGACCCTGGAGGGTGAATTCCCAGACTCAGCCCTGATTTCCTGGCTGCTCCCGGGGAAGACTCTGCCAGCCTGGCCCTGCATCTGCCTCTGTAAGGGAGAGGGCACTACAGGCCCCAAATGATGCTGAGCTTTAATTTATGCATTCAGAAGTTCATGAGTTCATGTCCTATGAGTGCCTCATGTGCAGGAAACCACAACAAAAGCTGATCCTGCCCAGGCCCCTGGAATAATCTCTTCCCTATCTCCTCTACAGTCCCCATGAAAAGTAATGCAAAGAGCCAGTGAGGATTTCAGTAGAAGATGGCCCCCAGAATTAGGATTGAAGACCTGAGACTAGGGTAGAATTGACCAGCACACAACTTCTCATACCATGGCCAGTCTGAGCAAGAAGGAGGCATTTGCTCTTTCTGCTCACACCATGCTGCTGACATTTTAGAGAGTTCTTTTCCCCTTTAAGGCAAATTTGCTGTATGATGAATGATGACTTCTCCCCAGGGTGAATTGGTGGGGACCATGAGGGTACAGAGTGATTTTCCCTTTGACTCTGCACCATCTGGTATGTTCATCGACTTTCCTCTGCCTTCATCTTTCTTCTCATACCCAAACTTTGAGAGTTGAGGTAGAGAGGGACTGAGGAGTAAAACTACATCCCAGACCATGGCTTTTTCCATTCAACCCTGCTGCCTCTTTGGGTCCCAGAATTCCGTGAAATCTTTCCATGTTCTGGAGTAAATTTGCCAGTACTCTAGTTCTCTGGGTGTAAAAATTTTACTGCTCTGGCTTTTTGTGTCTAAGAATGTTCACTCTCCAGTCTGCCTTTCGACTTTCCTACCCCATCACCAATGACTTGTCAACACATGATTATTTGGGGTGAACAAAAACTCTACTAAGCATTGTAGGGGATATGCCCATGCATAATCTATGGTACTTTCTTGAAATAAGTGTGTAATGTAATAACCAGGTGAGACGTGCATGCAGATAGATGTGGGTAAGGCAAAGAATATGATGAGTCTAAAATAAGTCACATAACCTTAAACGCCAACATTGGTCTATGTTATTATATCTCAAACACTTGCACTACTTCTCAAATCGAAGTCACAGTTCAGGAAGATGCATCAGGTTTATTAAACGTAGTCAGGTCTCCACGGGCACAGTATGCATTAGGGACTTCATTTACTACATCTGAGAAGCACTATGTTAGGTGCTCAATACAGGTCTATGGGATGCGATGAGTAAAGAAGTTAACGGAAATGTACAATGATTAGAGTCTTTAAAAATCTGGGGAGTCTTCCAGCAGAGAATGAATGAAGAAAAGAGAAAATTAGGAGAGGTAAGTCATTAAACAGATGAATATGTGAATTGATGACAAAATTATGGGGATAGCTTGAGACCAAGTCATGTTAGGCCTTATATTCAAAGGTAATGTTTGGATTTATCCTGGCTTCTTTATTATTTTATATAAGGACTGGCTGACAGGATACAATCAGTTATTTAAGAGGATTAAACAGATCCTGTATACAAGAGAGATAAGTGCAGGGAGATGGGGGAGGCAGTCATCCACTGTAAGCCTGTTACTGTGGTCAGAATAAGAGTTGGCTAGTCAGAAAGGAGCTGATGGTGAGGATAAGGAGTATTGATTAGCCATGAGATCGGAGGAGATTGAGAAAGAAGAGAAGAGAGAGTCAAGAAGGCCAGTGAGGGGAGGGGTACTTTAGACTGGCCACTGGAGATTAGGGGAGTGACCTCTGGACACTAGGGAAGGAGGTGGGAACTGACTTATGGGTTCCTTACCCTCGGGTGTAGAGCAGGAGAAGCTAGGACTGTGGGACACTTGGCTTCATGGAGTAGAACAAACTCTAGACTTTGAATCAGATTTGGGACCCACGCAAATACTGTAATTTGTATTTTCATGTCCCTAAGGTGATATAGTAACTGTGGACACTTCAGTGTCGAGGGAACCTGTTTCTCTTAGCCCACTTAAACTTAAAGGATACCAAGAGTTCCATGAGGAAATCTAGCTACTCTCTGAAGCTTCCTGACACCCACACTGAACAGGAAAGCACCCAAAATTTAGAATGGCAGCGGGGAGAGGAGTAGTGTAGGGGTAGGCTTCTGATCTGGGAGAGGTCCTGGGATTGAGCCTAAGATAGAGGGGTGAAAATTACCTAACTCAGTAATGACCAATGACCCTTAGAGTAGACAGGACCATATCGTAATCAATAATTACTAGTCGTACAGTCCTAGTAGCAATAACCTTTCTGTGACTCAGTAATTTGGGAATAATTATGTGAGGCTTTCTAATGTGAGGCCAAGAGGGCAGTTGATGCTAGGCAGAGCCAGCTCTAAAGTCCTCTGAAATTCCCAGAACATTGTGGTCACCACTGTCTCTTGCAGTTGCTAGAACCATCCAGAAATATCCAAATATGTCTTGTCCTGAGTTTTTGTTGTGTATAATGAGTGTTTCAGGATCAGCCCTTTTTATAGATAACAAACTAATGCTTTGATGACTTATGAGCGACTACCAGCCTCATATTAGAGGTATGAGCATGATCACATATAATTAATTAGAGTAATCCTGGGTGAGTTTATACCTATCTGGGACTCAGGTTCTCTGATTATAAAATGAAACAACATATGATACCCAAAAATCTTCGAGGCTCTAAAATTTTCTACTTCTAGAACCTGAGATTAGTTTCCTTAAGGCTCCCTTCATGTCCTGATTTCTCAGACTGTAGATGAAGGGATTGACCAGGGGAGTCACCACTGTGAAGATGACAGGCCGCCGTGTCTTGGACAGAGTAGGAGGATGAAGGGCGCATATACACCCCCAGGATTGCCCCGTAGAAGAGGGAGACCACAGTGAGGTGGGATCCACATGTGGACAAGGCTGTCCTTATTCCGTGGGCAGATGGCAACTTCAGTACTTTGGAGAGGATACAAGCATATGAGAGGATGATGCATGTAAACGGTGTCAGAAATATCAGTCCCCCCACAGTGAATACCATCAGGTCATTGATAAAGGTATCAGAACAAGACAGCTTTAGAATTGCATAGGGGTCACAGAAAAAGTGATGCACAGTATTGTTGAAACAAAATGTGAGTTGGACCATGAGAAGAGTGTGCAGGAGAGCATGCAGGTTTGTAACGACCCATGATGCTGCCACCAGAAGGATACAGAGTTTGGGCTTCATGATCATGGTGTAGTGAAGTGGGCAACAGATGGCTACGTAACGGTCATAGGCCATCACACTGAGGAGGAACCCATCCATGTGGGGGAAAGTGATGAAGAAATAGATCTGGGTCATGCATTCCACATAAGAGATAGACTTGCTTCTCAGTATGTGATTCACCAGCATCTTGGGGATTGTGACTGATGAAAAGCAGATGTCGACACAAGAGAGGTTAGCCAAGAAGAAGTACATGGGGGTGTGGAGATGACTGTCCCCGCTGATGGCCAAGATGATGAGCAAGTTCCCGATGATGGTGACCAAGTACATCCCCAAGAACAGGCCAAAGAGAACATCTTCCTGCTCCGACTGCCCAGAGAGTCCCAGGAGAAGGAATTCTGTCACTGTTGTCTGGTTGTGTCTGTCCATGTCTGCAGTGGAGACAACGTGGTCAAAAGCAAAAGAAAATGTTTAATTAACTGAGCTCCATTTACTGTTTAGAGATTGCAATGTTTTAACGGAACCAGATCCAAAGTTTATTTCTTAGTTAATGTCACTTCAACTATAAAAGTGGGTAGATGAGGCTATGTCATCATTTGAGTGAATTTCTTATGATACTGGTTTGTCATTGTTTGATAATGAACTCCCATTAAAGAATTCTATGGAGTTAGTTTTACTGAAATCAATAGCTGCCTAATTTCCTTAATTTTCATTTATGTTTATTATCTTTGATTCCATACAACTTACTTCATCTTTCACTAACATTTAGTGAATAGCCAGTATGCAAAAGTATTTTCCCACACATAGTTTGTTTTTAGCCTATGAATGATGAATTCAGTCACTCATATATGGGGACCCTGAGAAGAAGAATCCGAGATAAAAACCCTGAGGCTCAGAGAGATTAGCTGATGACACATTCGAATGGCAGAACTCATAACATGTACAGTCCTAAACCGTTAAATGCCCTTTTCTTTAATCCCTCCCTAGTTTTGCCTCCGAATTTGGATTAGTTTCCATTTATGGAGAATAGAACCATGGGAGAATACAACCGATATAACCAGGCACCCAAATCCTGCTTTATGTGCCTTTCCTCACTTTAACCTCTTTAAAATCTGTAAGTTTTAGAAGCATTTTAGTTTTTTAAGATTTTATTTATTTATTGGACAGAGATAGAGACAGCCAGCGAGAGAGGAACACAAGCAAGGGGAGTGGGAGAGGAAGAAGCAGGCTCCCAGCAGAGGAGCCTGCTGTGGGGCTGGATCCCAGAACGCCGGGATCACGCCCTGGGCCGAAGGCAGATGCTTAACGACTGAGCCACCCAGGCGCCCCAGTTTTAGAAGCATTTTAGAAGCTTCATGAAGCAGAAGGAAAAATTGAAGCCAGGAGATTTAGCTCTTTGTTCAAGGTCAAAAGTTCTTTGACCTGAATAAAATGCTACTTTATACAACTCCCTCAAATTCATTCTGGCTGCCTCTTACCTTTTCCCAGGATTAGGAGCTTTTAGGCTTTGAAGGGTCTGCCTGGTGCTTTGTCCTCAACCTTGTGACCGCATAGCATCAAAATATCCTTCCTGTAGGGCACAACTGTTGCCTTGGATAAGCTGAGCATGCTCATGAGGTGGCTATGCACAGGGTTTTGCAAAGAGATGTCTTTCCGCCCTGTGCTAGCCAAAATGAAATGAGTTCATTGTGGCACTCGGTTTTATTTTGGGAGAGAAAGAAGAAGTTCATAAAGTGAAATGATGGGATATCTCTAAGTAATAATGCCAGCGTTAAGAAATCCATACAGGCAGGAGGAGTCAGATAAAGCATTGTAGATGTGATAGGCATGGGAAAATTCCATGATTG
>NC_048220.1:4575416-4582539 GCF_002007445.2 Ailuropoda melanoleuca
CAGGACCCTGGGATCATGACCTGAGCCAAAGGCAGACACTTAAGGACTGAGCCACCCAGGGTCCCCTCACTCTGGTTTTAACTTGCATTTCTGAAGGCTAATGAGGCCAGGCAACGTTGCACCTACATCTCATCTCTGATAAAGTGGTCTTATTCAAATCTCTTACCCATTTGAAAAATGTGTTGTTTGTTTTTTTGTTTTCAGATTCTGAGCCTTCTTCCTATATTCTGTTAACTAAATCTTGATCAGATGTAGCTATTGCAAAGATATTCTCCTAATTTGTGGCTTGTCTTTTCGTTTTCTTAAGGGTATCTTTAAGGAGTAAACATGCTGAATTGTGCTGAAGGCCAACTTAAATTTTTATTTTACTTATTTTTTTAAAGAACTATTCATTCAGTTTAGAGGAAAAGAGAGAGCATGAGGGGGAGGGGCAGGGAGGTGAGGCGGGAGAATCCCAAGCTGACTGTGCAGAGCATGGAGCCCAATGCAGTGCTCCATCCCACCACCCTGACACCAGGGCCCAAGCTGAAACCAAGAGTCCGACACTCAACCAACTGCACCACCCAGGCACCCCTCGAGTTTTTAATTTTAAAAAACATTGTGGGGATGCTTTGGTGGCTCAGTCGGTTAAGTGTCTGCCTTCAGCTCAGGTCAGGTGGGATGGAGTCCCACATGGGGTTCCTTGCTCAGCAGGGAGTCTGCTTCTCCCTCTGCCTGCAGCTCCCCCTGCTTGTGCTCTCTCTCTCTCTCTCTGTCTCTCTCACTTGTGCTCTGTCTCTCTGACAAATAAATAAAATCTTTTAAAAAAATAGCATTTGTGGTCACAGCTACAAAATCTTTAAGTTAGGATCACAAAGATTTGCTCCTATGTTTTCCCCTAGAAATTTATAGGTTTTAATTTTACATTAATGCCCGTTATCCATTTTGAGTTAATTTTGTGGATCAGGTGAGATAAGGATCTGTTCGTTTTATTTTTTACTCTGGCTATGAAATGATAGCAGTACTGTTTATTAAAGAGATTATCTTTCCCATGTTGAATTGCTTTGTCACCTTTGTCGAAAATCAATTCAGCATGTATGAGTGGGTCTATTTCTGAATGTATTGTGTTCCGGTCATCTATGTGTCTATGCTTCTGTCACAACTATTGTACATTTATGTTACGTCTTGAAATCAGGTAGTGTGACTCCTTACACTTGGGTTTTTTCTCAAAATAGTTGTGCTCTTCTAGTTCATTTGCCTTTCCATATATATTTTAGAATCAGCTTGTTAATTTCTAAAAAAATTTTTTTATTTGTCCATCAAATATGTTTTTTGACTCGTGATAAATCTATAGGTTATTTTGAGAGCAGTTCACTTCTTAGCATTATTGAGTCTTCCAATCTGTAACGTTGTGATATCTCCAATTTCTTTGTCTTCTTCGATTTCTTTTTAAAATGCTTTGTAGTTTTCAGTGTAAAGACTGGTTTTGATACTCTTCTAGTAATACTTTAAAAATGGTTGATTTCCATTTATTCATTGCTGGGAACTAGAAATATGATTGATTTTTGTGTGTTGTATCCTGTGACCTTGGTAAAGTGAGTTCTAGAAGTTTTTTGTTTTGTTGTGGGCTTTTTGGGTGTATTCCCTGGGATTTGTCCCTGAATAGTAATATCATCTAACAATAGGTTAGGTTTATTATTTTCCTTTTCATTCTGGATATCTTTTATTTTTTCCTTGCTTCACTGCACTGGCTAGGACTTCCAGTCCAATGCTGAAGAGGCATGGTAGGCGTGTCTATCTTTGCCTTCCCAGCCTTAGATGGGAAACATTTAGTGTCTCACCATTTATGATTTTTTAAAATTTTTTAAAATTTAAATTCAATTTAATTAACATCGTGTATTATTAGTTTCAGAGGTAGACTTTATTGATCCATCAGTTGCATGTAACATCCAGTGCTCATTACATCATGTGCCCTCTTTAATGTCCATGACCCAATTATCCCATCCCCCTCCCACCTCCCCTCCTATTGTTTTCCTAGAGTTTAGAGTGTCTGAGGGTTTGTCTCCCTCTCTGATTTTCTTATTTTATTTTTCCTCTCCTTCCCCTATGTTCATCTATTTTGTTTCTTAATTCCACCTATGAGTGAAATCATCTGATATTTGTCTTTCTCTGACTGACTTATGTCGCTCAGCATAGTACCCTGTAGTTCCATCCATATTGTTGCGAATGTCATTCTTTTTAATGGCTATGTTTTATTCCATTGTATAGATACACAACTTCTTTATCCATTCATCTGTCAGTGGACACCTGGCCTCTTTACATAATTTGGCTCTTGTGGACACTGCTTCTATAAACGTTGGGGTGCAGGTGCCCCTTCACATCACTATCTTTGTATCCTTTGGGTAAATACCTAATAGTGCAATTGCTGGGTCATACAGTAGCTCCATTTTTAACTTTTTGAGGCACCTCCACACTGTTCTCCAGAGTGGCCGCACCAGTTTGCATTCCCACCAACAGTGTAAGAGGGTTTCCCTTTCTCCATATCCTCACCAATACTTGTTGTTTCCTGTAGTGGGTCACCGTTTAATGTGACATTGGCTCTAGGCTTTTTGTAGAAGCCCTTTATCAGATTGAGGAACTTCCCTTCTATTTGGATTTTACTGAGTTAATTGATTTTAAATTTTGTCATCAACTAATGTGGTCATATACTTTTTATTCTTTGTTCTATATAATAACTACATTACTTGGTCTGTGGTTTTTCTGTTTTGTATTATATTTGTCAGATTTGGGTATCAAACTTATACTGGACTATTACAGTAATTTTCCAAAAGTTTCTATAATATCAATATTAATTTTTTGTTCAATGTCTGCTAGCATTCACCAGTACAACCATTTAAGCCTGGAGCTTTTGGGAGTTTTCTTTGGAAGACTTTTATTTCTGTAATAGAAATAGAGGTATTAATACTGTATTTTATTGGATCTGTCTCTGTAAGCTTTTTTTTTTTCCTGGAATTTGTCCTTTTCACCTAAATTGCCAACTTATTAGCATAGAGGTTTTTTTTTTAAGATTTTATTTATTTATTTATTTGACAGAGATAGAGACAGCCAGCGAGAGAGGGAACACAGGCAGGGGGAGTGGGAGAGGAAGAAGCAGGCTCATAGCAGAGGAGCCTGATGTGGGGCTCGATCCCACAACGCCAGGATCACGCCCTGAGCCGAAGGCAGACGCTTAACCGCTGTGCCACCCAGGCGCCCCTAGCATAGAGTTTTTAATGACATTTCTTTATTTTCCTTCGAAAGTCTCTAGAATATGTAGTTCTCTTACCTCTATTACTCCTTATATAACGTGTTCTCTGTTCTTTTGGTGATTAATCTTGCTAGGGTTAACAAATGAATAATCTTCAAACAGAACCTACTTTTGGCTTTATTTTTTCCTTTGTTTTCTTCGTCTGTATCTCACTGATTTCTGCTTTGAGCTTTATTATCTCCTTCACTCTAGCTCCTTTGGAGACATTTTGCTTTCTTTTTTCCCTTATGATTCAGAGTTGGAAGCATAGATCCTTGATTTTAAACTTTACTTTTTTTCTCTAATGTGTGATTTGAAAGTCACCAATTTCCCTCCGTACCTCCCACCCATTATGATATAATTTATTATCTTTTCCTTTTTTCCCCCTTAAAAATCCATTTTAATTTATTGACAAATTGGAAAGCAAACATATGCTCTCTTTTTTTCCAGTTTTATTGAGAATAGTTGGCATATATCACTCTATAACTTTAAGGCATACAGCATGATGATTTGATTTACATATATAGTGAAATGATTACCACAGTAAGTTCAGCTAATCTCCAGCATCTCATATAGATACAATAGGAAGATTATTTCTTTTTATTATCATTCAATTCAAAGTATTTACTCTTTTCCATTGCATTCTTTGAGAGGTCTTCACTAATTGATCTTTTTTAAAAATGCTCAACGATGTGCTTTAAGTGGAAGGGAACTAGTACCAGAAGAGAATTTGGTGCTTCTGTAATGAAAAATAAGAACAAAAATGGGAAATACCCGAGTAAATGGAATAGAGAATTTTTCTACTCTTAGTTCTTTAAATGTGTATGGTGGTCGAAAGCAAAAATTATAAAAGTGACTGGTATCTTCAGTATTAAAAAACTTTTGCTCTACAAAAGACTCTGTTAAAAGAATGGAAAGCAATGTACAGAATGGGGAAGATATGCACATCCCATATCTAACAAAAGACTCTTCTCTAGGATATATACAGAACACCCAAAACTCAAAGGTAAAGAAAATTAATGCAAAAAAATAGGGACAATAGATGAACAGGTATTCCACCAAAGAAGATATACAGATAGCAGGTAAGCACATGAAAAGATGCTTAACATCCTTAGCAATTAGAAAAAGTCAAACTTAGACCCCACTGAAATAGGATTACATGCCGACAATACCAAGTGGTAGTAAGAATGTACAGCAGCTAGACCTGTCCTAGACTGCAGGTGGAAATCCAAGATGTAACAGCCACAAATGACACATCGTTTGGTAATTTCTTGTAAATTCAAATATGGTGTTATATTGGGCCCAGGAATCTCCCTTCTGGGTATTTCCGTGGAGAAATAGAAACATAAAGCCTGTATGCTAATTCGTGCAGCAGCTTTATCTGTTCAATGGAATTATACTCAGCAATAAGAAAAGAACAAATTATGGATATATACAACAACATGGATGGATCTCAGAGGCCTTTGCTGAATGAAAAAAGGGAAGACTGAAAAAGTTTACTTACATTAAGTTTCCATGTATATGACGTTCTGGAAAGGCCCAGTTCAAGGGGTGGAGAGTACATCAATGGTTGCTAGGGGCTAGGAGTGGAAGGAGAGTTTGACTATAATGGGACAGCGTGTGGGAACTATTGGAGGCGATAGAACCATTCTTTATCGAATTAGTTATGATGGTTATACAAATCTATAGGTGTCTTAAAACTCAAAGAATTGCATATCAAAAAAATGGTCAATTTTACATATGCAATTTAAAAATGATAAAAATAACAACAACGAAGAAAAGAAAAAATGAAAATCACCAAATTCTTCAAGAAGAAATGGGCAGGATCACTCTCGTTCCGATCATTAGTTGTATGGTCTTGGAGAATTTGCTTTCTCTATGACTCAGTTTCTTCATTGTGTAAAACGATGGGAATATTTGCCGTGTCACCTCATGACGTTGTGTGAGGGCTAAGTAAAATAATCCCTTCCCATACCGGAATCACTCAGTAAGTGTCAGTTGTAATCTGACTAATTATAACGTACAGTACGATCGCTAGGGTGAGATTGGTAAAACTTCAGTTGGCCCATGGAGCTCTCAGTTGCAAGATACAGCCTGTTTTATGGCTTTTTCTGCTTCTGAACTCTCAAACCCAAACCATCCTAAATGTGGCTTCTTCACTTCTCACATGGAGACCACATAGAGCCCTTGACTCTAAAGAGCCAGTTTCTAAAGTCATTTGCAGCTCTCGCCCATCGTGGTAGCCAGCATCTTGTAGAATTGCAGCCTGACCCTTAAAAAGTTCATCCAGGTATCCCTTGGGATCAATCACGTCATTCACCCAGGGCTCAGTCTGGTTTTGATCTATATAATGAGGGTCATAGGATCGGCCTAGAAGTAACAAATGAACAATTTTATGACTTATGAGCACCTGTCAGCCTCATTTTAAAACATGATCGTGGCCACCAATTAGATAAATAGTTACAGGTGGACTTTGAACCTATCTGGGCCTCACTTTCTTTTGAAAAATTAAGAAATATATAGTTTCCAGTAGGCTTTTTCGCTCTCAAATTTTCTCATTCTAGAGTCTTGACAAAATTAGTCTCCTAATAACTAGTTTCCTTAAGGCTCCCTTCATGTCCTGATTTCTCAGACTGTAGATGAAGGGATTGACCAGGGGAGTCACCACTGTGAAGATGACAGTGGCCGCCGTGTCTTGGACCGAGTAGGAGGATGAAGGGCGCATATACACCCCCAGGATTGCCCCGTAGAAGAGGGAGACCACAGTGAGGTGGGATCCACATGTGGACAAGGCTCTCCTTATTCCGTGGGCAGATGGCAACTTCAGTACTTTGGAGAGGATACAAGCATATGAGAGAATGATGCATGTAAACGGTGTCAGAAATATCAGTCCCCCCACAGTGAATACCATCAGGTCATTGATAAAGGTATCAGAACAAGACAGCTTTAGAATTGCATAGGGGTCACAGAAAAAATGATGCACAGTATTGTTGAAACAAAATGTGAGTTGGACCATGAGAAGAGTGTGCAGGAGAGCATGCAGGTTTGTAACGACCCACGATGCCACCACCAGAAGGATACAGAGTTTGGGCTTCATGATCATGGTGTAGTGGAGTGGGCAACAGATGGCTACGTAACGGTCATAGGCCATCACACTGAGGAGGAGCCCATCCATGTTGGGGAAAGTGATGAAGAAGTAGATCTGGGTCATGCATTCCACATAAGAGATAGACTTGCTTCCCAGTATGTGATTCACCAGCATCTTGGGGATTGTGACTGATGAAAAGCAGATGTCGACAGAAGAGAGGTTAGCCAAGAAGAAGTACATGGGGGTGTAGAGATGACTGTCCCCGCTGATGGCCAACATGATGAGCAAGTTCCCAATGATGGTGACCAAGTACATCCCCAAGAACAGCCCAAAGAGAACGTCTTCCTGCTCTAAATGCCCAGAGAGTCCCAGGAGAAGGAATTCTGTCAGTGTCGTCTGGTTGTGTCTGTCCATGTCTGCAGTGGAGAAAACGTGGTCAAAAGTAAAGGAGAATGTTTAATAACTGAGCTCCATTTACTGTTTAGAGATTGCAGTGTTTTTTTTCTTTTTTTCACTTTTTTTAATAATATTTTTTATTATATTATGTTAGTCACCATACAGTACATCCCTAGCTTTTAATGTAAAGTTCCACGATTCATTACTTGCGTAAAACACCCAGTGCACCATGCAATACGTGAGAGCATGCAGGTTTGTAACGACCCACGATGCCACCACCAGAAGGATACAGAGTTTGGGCTTCATGATCATGGTGTAGTGGAGTGGGCAACAGATGGCTACGTAACGGTCATAGGCCATCACACTGAGGAGGA
>NC_048220.1:4582599-4589588 GCF_002007445.2 Ailuropoda melanoleuca
TGTAAGTTTTAGAAGTATTTTAGAAGCTTCATGAAGCAGAAGGAAAAACTGAAGCCAGGAGATTTAGCTCTTTGTTCAAGGTCAAAAGTTCTTTGACCTGAATAAAATGCTACTTTATACAACTCCCTCAAATTCATTCTGGCTGCCTCTTACCTTTTCCCAGGATTAGGAGCTTTTAGGCTTTGAAGGGTCTGCCTGGTGCTTTGTCCTCAACCTTGTGACCGCATAGCATCAAAATGTCCTTCCTGTAGGGCACAGCTGTGGCCTTCGATAAGCTGAGCATGCTCATGAGGTGGCTATGCACAGGGTTTTGCAAAGAGATGTCTTTTCTCTCCTGTGCTAGCCAAAATGAAATCAGTTCATTGTGGCGCTCCGTTTTATTTTGGGAGAGAAAGAAGTTCATAGAGTGAAATGATGGGATATCTGCAAGTAATAATGCCAGCATTAAGAAATCCATACAGTCAAGAGGAGTCAGATAAAGCATTGTGGATGTGATAGGCATGGAAAAATTCCATGATTGGATAGTAAAGAGGAGAGGAGATGGCATTCCTGGTCAAGAACTATAGCCTGGGGTAAACAAAAGGGGGAAGGGGAGGAGACCATGGGTTGAGTGGCTTGACTGGCTCAGGCAGAGGATGTTACAGGTATAACTTGCAGGAGATTGGTTGTGTGTTGTACGTAATATGGCAATGGTGAAGTATCCTAGCATTTTCAGAGTTAGATTAGTAAAACCATTGTAAAATCCTGTGATCTGAAGTCATTTCCTCCTAAGTCATATCACAGGATGAAAGTGCAGCAAGGTAATAGGAGGCTGTAGCCAGAGCTATTGAAAGAAGGCGCTCCAGGGAAAGGATGATTAATGTGGGATGCAGAAGTTGGAGCGTGGAGCTCGCTTCAAGGGAAACCCAAAGCTATATATATACAGCCTTTTCCACTGTGCCCTGAACAGCAGATGTGAATATTCTAGTCTTCATTGCAGACTGTTTCCCATAATGGAAATGGTAGTAAAAGCTGAAGGATGTAGGGCAGGATGGCGGTGGGGTTTTTCCTCTTGTCTGGGAACTACAGGTCAGTAGGCTCTAAATAACCCAAACTCGATGTTGGGACATCTGCCTGCATTAGGGTTAGCTACTTCTGTCGGTGTTTGCTGGGATAATAGGATCAGGAACTCAATTAATACTGCCCCCAACCCTCAAGTCCTGTTGTAAGAGGAATGAGAGGAGAAAGAGCAATGATTCTGAAGGAAGTCTGTGCCCCCTCATTACGTAACTTTGGGAGAGGGAAGTAGGCTTCCTGGTCCCCAACTCTGAGAGGGGAGACCCCCAAGAAAATCCCACCAGAGACTGGAGNCGACAGATCCCATCAGCTGGTTTCCTGGCTTGGCATGTGTCCTTGCTGACCAGCCCTTGCTTTCCCAGAGCAGGGAAGAGAATGTGGGGAGAGATGGTAGGACTGAGAGTGGGAAGTGGGATGATAGAGAAGCTACCTGTGTGCTTGCTGTTTGCCATCACAAGGATGTGTGAGTTCCCTGTGTGCTGGTGGCCCCTGTGACAGACATGGCATCGACTCAATACTCAAGACAAAATTATGCCTGCCAGGATAGGTGAGCTCTTCAGTAAGACCCCACAGCATAGATGCCTTTTGGGTGGGACTGTCGGGGCTGACAGAAGCTGAGTGGGANAGGGGGCTGACAGAGGTTGAATGGGAGCTGGGTCTCCCACCTCAGAGACCCTCTGCTCATCCCTGGAAAATCCCCTATGAGCAGCCCACAGAGAGAAGCCCATAAGCCCAGCACACACACCAGCCAGAAAAGCAGCAAATACCAACAGACCAACAGAGGACGGGCAGCTTCCTTACCTGGTCAAGGAGAGTCACACCTACTGGCCTTCCCCCCTCTCTCTCTTGCTCCAACTCAGGAAGGGCTAGTTCTAGAAGAGTGAAGGGCAAGTGGTGCCTGAAACTAAACCATGTCTACCACCATTCCCCGTCCCTGCTGTACCCCAAGCCAAGACACATCATGGGAGGGGGAACACAAGAGATGGATGGTTTACAGTTTTGTTGACTAATACAGAAGAGCAATTTTTGTATATACAATGGCTTAAAATGAGAGACTGGCCAGGATGTTTTTATGAGACCTACCAAGAGAAGATCAATTACTAGAAAAACAAACTATTCTTTCATGGTTTAAACACCAAACAAGTTGAGATTCCATAGTAGGTAGGTGATATGCCAAATTCCACTTCCTCTGAATGAATATTTACCCCCCACCCCTGAACATTCATTCAGTCTCCCATGCAGCTTCCTGTTAGGAAGAGTGTGCTCCTGCCACTGCCGTGGAATGATGCTTCTTTTATGGAACTTAACCCTGCTGATGGTGGTTTCCTGCACGGGTCTCTTGTGAGTCTTGTTGGTGTGTGGCCACCTCTGAGCCATGTGACACAGGTGCAGTTTTGAGGGTTTGTNACTGTGAGGGTTTGTGTTCCTGGACCTTGGAACCGAAGCTGCTTAGTGCCCAGACCCCAGCCCCAGCCAAGTCTCCTCTGTGGGGCTCCGTGTGGCATCCAAGTAGCCTCCCTCTGGGACATGTCGATTCTGTGGTCACAGACAACAGTGGATGAACAAACCTAGAGCAGCAACTGCTGGGAGTGCAGAGGCGGGTCTGGAATAGCTGCCAGAAGAGTCTCTGTGTGGCGGAGGGAGTGTGGCTCTGGGGCAGGATTTTTAGGAGCCTACAGTCACTGAACCCGGCCCCACTAAGCTGAGCTATCTCCCCGATCTCCCACTGCTGCTTTCTATCTCCACCTTGGAGACCAGCTTGCTCTGTCCTGCCCTGGGCAGCACACCCCGAAAAGAGAAAGGCTTGTACGGTCAAACCAAGACATGTGTCCCCTTCTCACTTGCTTAGGTGCAGAGGGATTTCGTGTGTCTGTTTCTCCAGAGGTTCATGTGTGTGCCTGTGTCCCTGTGAATCTGTCTGTTGTGGGAGGTACCTGCCCTTCTCACCTGGCTCTTCTCTGCAGCTGTGAGATAGGGAGATGCGGTCATGGGACCGCCATCTCCACTGGCTCCTTGCTTGACCCTGAATGATGGGAGAGTCTCAACCCAGGCTGAGGACTGAGGAACCTTTCATCACTGGAGGAGAATAATTAGGGTTAGGCGATGTTGCTCTCCCAGGTCTAGCAAGGATGATTGGGAGCAAATAAATAGATCTTCGTTCCCTGGAGATTGAGTCTTTCTAAGGGATCCAGGCAGCAATAGTGCCAAGGTTGGGTGTCCCTAGGGTGGATTTCCCATAGCTCTGCTAGGGGCCACATCTTACAGGTTTGTTTATCATATTCTGTCCAGAAACAAAAAATAGGAATGAGGGAAACTGGAATCTTATTCAAATATTTTTTATACACATTTGGAAACCCAGCTTCTGTCTTATTAGTATGTCTATATAGGAAATCCGTAAGAGGAAGGAGAGGGAGGTTTGCTTTGTGCTGAGAAAATACCTAATAGACATGTACATTTCAGCAGTTGAGAAACTGAAAGATGTAACAAACACCACAGCACACAAACTCAAAAACTCTTAGACTGCAAGAATTTTACTAAATTACCCTTTTACTGGAAGACTCTATTATGTCTTTCTCAAAACGTAATCATTCTACTAGGCAAAAATCGTGATAATCAGAGATTTGAATTATGAAAAAAACTGATCTACTAGTTTTAAGCAAGTATATATACAGATAAACACAATTTTATACACATAACACATTTATATATGTATATATATATAAATTCCCTAAGCCCAAGGAATATTAACTAATATTGAATAGTGTTTTTTTGTTTTTTAGATAGAATGAGGAAGCAGAGGGAGAGGGATAGAGCAGAGGGAGAGAAAATCTAAACAGGCCACATACCCAGAATGGAGCCCAAGTGGGGCTCAGTCCTACTATCCTGAGATCATGACCTAGGCTGAAATCAAGACTTATGTTTAACTGACTGAGCTACCCAGGCGCCCCGCTAATATTAAATATCTTGTTGGTTCAAGAAAAACCCCACCTCGGGGCGCCTGGGTGGCACAGCGGTTAAGCGTCTGCCTTCGGCTCAGGGCGTGATCCCGGCATTATGGGATCGAGCCCCACATCAGGCTTCTCCGCTATGGGCCTGCTTCTTCCTCTCCCACTCCCCCTGCCTGTGTTCCCTCTCTCGCTGCTTTCTCTATCTCTGTTGAATAAATAAATAAAATCTTTAAAAAAAAAACCCACACCTCTTAAAATTTCTCTGAAGTATACACTTTAGAGACCACATTCTCTGATCATAAAATAATGAAATTTGAACCCAACAAATATAATAAAGAAAGAAAATGACAGTGTTTGTTATTTTTTTAATATAGCTATATTCTTTATATAGGAAAAATCATGTGTTTTAGAGTCCAGTTCTATGAGTTTTGACAAGTGCATTTAGTATTGTGACCACCATCATAATCAAACTATCAAACTGTTTAATCAACCTTCCAAAATTGCCTTGTGCCCCTTTGTAGGTAACCCTACCCACACTCCAGCCCCTGACAGTCATGAGATTTTTATACCAATGTTGTGTTCATTTCTATTGTTGAGTAATATGTAATTGTTTTGATGTACCAGCACTTGGGAATCCATACATTAGTTGAAGGACGTTTGCACAGTTTCTCTTTGATGGATTATGAATAAAGCAGCTATCACCATTTGTATACGGGGCTTTGTGAACATAACTTTTTATTTTACTTAAAGAAATATGTAGGAGTGAGATTGCTTGGACATATAGAAGTGCTATGCACTGAATGTTTGTGTCCCCAAATTTCCTGTGTTGAAACCCTCGTCGCATTGTGGCTGTATTTGGAGGTAGGGTCTCTAAGGAAGTACTTAAGGTTTTATGAGGTCATAGGGGAGAACCCTGATCTGATAGCATCATAGTCCTTGGAAGAGGAGACCCTGAAGAACTCTCCTCTTTCTGCACAGAGGCACTGAGGAAAGGCCATGTGAGCAGAGGGGCAAGGTGGCCATGTGCAAACCAGGAAGAGAGCTCTCAGCAGAAACCGAATCTTCTGGAACCTTGGTCCTGGACGTCTAACCTTCAGAACCGTGAGAAAATAGATTTCTGTTCTTTGTGCCCCCCATGTGTGGTTTTCTGTCATGGCGGCACACGCTGACTCATACGGTAGGAGTCCCTGCCACTTTATAAGAAACTCGTTTTCCAGAGTAGCTGTACGATTTGCCTCCTTAGGAGCAGTGAGAGTGAGTTGCTGTGGCTCTGCACAGGCATTTTCAGGGTTTTGTTTTTTGCAATTCTAATAGGCATGTAGAGTGATTTCATCGTGGTTTTGTGTTTTGTTTTGAAGATTTTATTTATTTATTGGACAGAGAGAGACAGCGAGAGAGGGAACACCAACAGGGGGAGAGGGAGAAGCAGGCTTCCCGCTGCCAGGGAGCCCGATGCGGTGCTCCATTCCAGGACCCTGGGATCATGACCTGAGCCAAAGGCAGACACTTAAGGACTGAGCCACCCAGGGTCCCCTCACTGTGGTCATAACTTGCATTTCTGAAGGCTAATGAGGCCAGGCAACGTTGCACCTACATCTCATCTCTGGTAAAGTGGTGTTATTCAAATCTCTTACCCATTTGAAAAATGTGTTGTTTGTTTTTTTGTTTTCAGATTCTGAGCCTTCTTCCTATATCCTGTTAACTAAATCTTGATCAGATGTAGCTATTGCAAAGATATTCTCCTAATTTGTGGCTTGTCTTTTCGTTTTCTTAAGGGTATCTTTAAGGAGTAAACATGCTGAATTGTGCTGAAGTCCAACTTAAATTTTTATTTTACTTATTTTTTTAAAGATCTATTCATTCAGTTTAGAGGAAAAGAGAGAGCGTGGGGAGGGTGGCAGGGAGGCGAGGCGGGAGAATCCCAAGCTGACTGTGCAGAGCATGGAGCCCAGTGCAGTGCTCCATCCCACCGCCCTGACACCAGGGCCCAAGCTGAAACCAAGAGTCCGACACTGAAACAACTGCACCACCCAGGCACCCCTCCAGTTTTGAATTTTAAAAAACATTGTGGGGTCGCTTTGGTGGCTCAGTCGGTTAAGTGTCTGCCTTCAGCTCAGGTCAGGTGGGATGGAGTCCCACATGGGGTTCATTGCTCAGCAGGGAGTCTGCTTCTCCCTCTGCCTGCAGCTCCCCCTGCTTTGCTTTCTCTCTCTCTCTCTCTTTCTCACTTGTGCTCTGTCTCTCTGACAAATAAATAAATAAAATATTTTTAAAAAATAGCATTTGTTGTCACAGCTACAAAATCTTTACCTAAGTTAAGATCACAAAGATTTGCTCCTATGTTTTCCCCTAGAAATTTATAGGTTTTCGTTTTACATTAATGCCCGTTATCCATTTCGAGTTAATTTTGTGGATCAGGTGAGATAAGGATCTGTTCATTTTATTTTATTTTTTACTCTGGCTATGAAATGATAGCAGTACTGTTTATTAAAGAGATTATCTTTCCCATGTTGAATTGCTTTGTCACCTTTGTCGAAAATCAATTCAGCATGTATGAGTGGGTCTATTTCTGAATGTNCAGCATGTATGATTGGGTCTATTTCTGAATGTGTTGTGTTCCAGTCATCTATGTGTCTATGATTCGGTCAAAACTATTGTACATTTATGTTACGTCTTGAAATCAGGTAGTGTGACTCCTTACACTTTGTTTTTTTCTCAAAATAGTTGTGCTCTTCTAGTTCATTTGCCTTTCTATATATATTTTAGAATCAGCTTGTTAATTTCTAAAAAAAATTTTTTTAATTGTCCATCAGATATGTTTTTTGACTCGTGATAAATCTATAGGTTATTTTGAGAGCAGTTCACTTCTTAGCAATATTGAGTCTTCCAATCTGTAACGTTGTGATATCTCCAGTTTCTTTGTCTTCTTCGATTTCTTTTTAAAATGCTTTGTAGTTTTCAGTGTAAAGACTGGTTTTGATACTC